>NC_083896.1:14809619-15113701 GCF_032452875.1 Bos javanicus
ATTTTAGTTAAATTTTCTCTTGGCCCTTGAGTAGATGGATATATTTTTCTACTGTGACATAGTTGACAACTGTAGATTTTTTTAATTTGATGTACAAGAACATTTTTGAACCCCATGGCAATGTTTAAAAATTCACCTGATCTGTACCTCTTTCTTCTAAAATGCCATTTTCACTACGGAATTACATCAACTTAAAAAGCAACCTGCCTATATAAGGGCTGTCTGCAGTTACCTTTATCTTTTGTAGATGAAGATGATCATCCCTATGGAGTAGAAAAAAAGATGAGTTAATGGAAAGAAGAAGGTGAATTCTGTCCCTGGAATTGAGTTCTGATATTGAATCATTTTTTATCATATGCATATGCAATTGGAGAAGTTATACAAGCTTCTTTTCCAGTCTAAGTTTCTAATCTGTGAGAGTTTATTAAACATTTTTGCCTCAAAGACTGTAAAAGACTATGGTAATTAGATGACCTGAAGCATATGGAAGGGCCACACCCTGTACCTAGAACAGAGGAGATTTTTGATAATTGTTAGGTCTCACTTTCCTATCTCCTTGTTCATGATGATTCCACATGTTAAGCATTTTTGTGTCAGAGAATAATTGGTGGAACCCTTTAAGTAATTGAAACTCTCAAAATAATAGTGTATTAGCGGCAATGGCACCCCACTCCAGCACTCTTGCCTGGAAAATCCTGTGGACGGAGGAGCCTGGTGTGCTGCAGTCCATGGGGTCGCTAGGAGTCAGACACGACTGAGTGACTTCACTTTCACTTTTCACTTTCATGCATTGGAGAAGGAAATGGCAACCCACTCCAGTGTTCTTGCCTGGAGAATCCCAGGGACAGGGGAGCCTGGTGGGCTGCCGTCTATGGGGTCGCACAGAGTTGGACACGACTGAAGTGACGCAGCAGCAGCAGCAATAATTACAACACAACAACCATTACTGTGTCTAGTATATGAAATTAGAACATCATTCATTGTCTGTGTAGAACTTAACGTCATAAGCATAGCTCTTACTCAAAATGTAAGTTCATGTATGCTCTTTTTTTGTTGGCAGAATGATGCTGTGTTAATGTGTTATACTTTTAAACAGAAGGTGCTTACTTGTAAAATGTCTGGAATGTACTAAGTTCAATACTTTAATAAAATCCTATTTATCATCATCACCATTATTATCAACATTCTTCGCCTCTTTATCATCTCTTCTAACATGCAGAGTGCTTGCCACCTGTCAGCTCCTTTACTAAATACCTTAGATGAATGGCCTTATTAATTTCTCATCATCACCCTTATGGGGACTCTATTATTAACCTCATAGTATAAATAAGAAAAACAAGTTTTAGCGTGGTTTGACAGTGTGTTCAAGGTTACATGCAAAGTAGTGGAGTTAGGATTTGGATTTGAGTATAGGCAGTCCTATTTAGGAGACTATGATGCATTTATATCTTCTTTAAGCATGATGCTAAGATTTGTATTTAGTGGTAGCAAAATTATAGTTTACATATTGATCAAAATTTAGGAAAAGGGGTGTGAAAGTTGTTTAATCCCACCAGATACAGTAGTATCTCTGAGAGGTGTATCTGTGGGACAGGCAGGTGAAGAAGATTCAAGTCATAACGCCAGAGAGCATTTTAGTCACACAGAGTTGAGTGTTCAAAAATTCTTCAGAATAAAACTTTAGCATGCCTTAAAGTATACGAAGATCATGGCATCCGGTCCCACCACTTCATGGGCAATAGACGGGGAAACAGTGTCAGACTTTATTTTTCTGGGCTCCAAAATCACTACAGATGGTGACTGCAGCCATGAAATTAAGACGCTTACTCCTTGGAAGGAAAGTTATGACCAACCTAGATAGCATATTCAAAAGCAGAGACACTACTTTGCCAACAAAGGTTCGTCTAGTCAAGGCTATGGTTTTTCCTGTGGTCATGTACGGATGTGAGAGTTGGACTGTGAAGAAGGCTGAGCGCCAAAGAATTGATGCTTTTGAACTGTGGTGTTGGAGAAGACTCTTGAGAGTCCCGTGGACTGCAAGGAGATCCAACCAGTCCATTCTGAAGGAGATCAGCCCTGGGATTTCTTTGGAAGGAATGATGCTAAAGCTGAAACTCCAGTACTTTGGCCACCTCATGTGAAGAGTTGACTCATTGGAAAAAACTCGGATGCTGGGAGGGATTGGGGGCAGGAGGAGAAGGGGACGACAGAGGATGAGATGGCTGGATGGCATCACTTACTCGATGGACGTGAGTCTGAGTAAACTCTGGGAGTTGGTGATGGACAGGGAGGCCTGGCGTGTTGCGATTCATGGGGTCGCAAAGAGTCAGACATGACTGAGCGACTGATCTGATCTGATCTGAAAGTATTTTAAGAAAAGTTGTGATCAACCTAGATAGTATATTGAAAAGCAGAGACATTACTTTGCCAACAAAGGTCCATCTAGTCAAGGCTATGGTTTTTCCAGTAGTCATGTATGGATGAGAGAGTTGGACTGTGAAGACAGCTAAGACTCTTGAGAGTCCCTTGGACTGCAAGGAGATTCAACCAGTCCATTCTGAAGGAGATCAGCCCTGGGATTTCTTTGGAAGGACTGATGCTAAAGCTGAAACTCCAGTACTCTGGCCACCTCATGGGAAGAACTGACTCATTGGAAAAGACTCTGATGCTGAGAGGGATTGGGGACAGGAGGAGAAGGGGACGACAGAGGATGAGATGGCTGGATGGCATCACTGACTCGATGGATGTGAGTCTGAGTGAATTCCGGGAGTTGGTGATGGACAGGGAGGCCTGGCGTGCTGCGATTCATGGGGTCGCAAAAAGTTGGACACGACCGAGCGACTGAACTGAACTGAAAGTAGTTTACTTGGTGAATATTTCAAATCTACAGTATTCCCTAGGTCATGAAATGGAGTGTTTCTTTTTTAAATTGTCATAATCTGTGTTTCATGTATCTTTGCATTTATGTATTCTATGCTACACAATGAGATCATAAGTCCTTCTAGGACAGGAACCAAGATTTCTGTTCTTATTGAGAGTTTTGCCCCTACTCTGTGTGAGGTATCTTATCTGCCTTAATGCAAAGGAAAGAACTTTTGAATGTTAACATTGTGAGTTTTTTCCTATGCATGGTCCCTCCCAGAACAGACTGCATAACTGGCTAGACCCACATGAAAATGTAGAACCCCTTGTTTAAAAAGTATGAAGAATTTCGATGGAGGCAACAGAGCTTAAACCAAGAGTGGAGACCTTAGGAGCTTGGTGCCCAATAATTGCATAGATCAGCTACTCCAGAAGCCAGCTCTGGCCATCCTCTACAGGGCTTGAAACCAGGTTTTTATATACCCAGAAATGAATGTCTTCTTTTATTGTTAAATGAGATGAAAGTTCTCTCATGTAGAAGCTGTATGCCATTTTCTCTACAGTGTAGTTGACTTGGCTCATATTTATGAATCAGAAACTCCTTAGTAAAAAGATACGATCAAGCTTCCATTCTGTCATCATCATCATCAATTCTAGCTCCATAATTATAATTATTTCCATTATTAATAATCACCATTATCTGATTATATTCTATGTCCTCTAACTATACTATTAATTAAGAAATCACCATGTAGTTTAATCCTAAGCAAAATATCTATGAAGTTCAATGGCTGAGACATTTGCCAAGTATCAAACATCTTGCAAATAATAGAGCATGGGTTTCAATCCAGATATCTTAAATTCCAAGGCCTAGTATTATTCCAGCAAAATTCTATCTGATAGAAGAAAATGGTAGTGGAGAATATTAGGAGGTTTCATGTTTATAATCAGATTATTCAAACATTTATTTAAAACAATAGGAGCTTCATCCTCAGAAATGCATTATCTCTTTTGTTTTTCTTGTAGCTTTTTTCCCCTCCCTTAAGGAATAGAACAGTTTATCCAAAAGATTTAGGACCAGATATAAAGGTGTAGTGGGGCTTATAAATAAAATCCTATAAGATAATCTCTGCTTTCTTATTCCAATTGAGTAGAGAAAGGAATTAAATACACTTTGGGGAAGAAGGTTGAATTATTTGTTGTTTTTTCTTTTTATTAGAACACTATTCTAGAACTCACCTCATCATACATACATGCAGCAATTCAGGTGGTTTTGTTTAAAATACACACATGTAAGTAATTAGAATTTCTACTTTAAAAGTTATTTTCATATGAATTGTCATTTAACAATTATCAAAAAGTTTCCTTACTTTTATTTCCAAAAAATATATTTGATTAGAATATAAGGATTAAAGTTTATTATCTTTTATTCTGTAAGAAGATGGTTTGATTTATTTGATTTTATGAACTATTCTTTCTTTCTACATGAGTCAAAAAAGCATTGTTGAAATTTAAAAGTGTGATTTCAAAATTATATTAGTAAAACATTATATAGAAATATAATTTAATAGCTTTCCAATTAAATGTCTACAGAAGAAATATTCTTACTCCCTCATGTCTTCTCTAATTTGCAAAATATGTGTGACAAAATTAAATTTCCTTCTGACTTAATCAGTTCAGTTCAATACTCTCTCTCTCTCTCTTTCTCTCTCTCTTTCACACACACACACACACACACTCGCGCACACACACACACAATAAGCGAATAGCTACATTGTCCAGATGGGAGAAGTAAAGGAATTAAAAATTGTTGAAAATGAAGGATGCTGATTATAAGAATTTAATTTGTTTCAACAAACTCTCCTGGATGAGCTTCTGTGTCAAAGATGTGCAACCAAGCCTCTCTTTTCTAGTCATTTCTGTGGCACCGGTTCTTCTTTCTAAGAAATAGCAACCTTATAATTATCTTATCAGTAACCTTATCATTGTCTGTCTTCTCTATAAAATGAAAGATTTATGTGTATCTGGGGAGAATGATAGTATTTTTCATGCTTAACTATGTATGTAATATTAAATATATTTAAATATATATTTAAGCAAACACTATATTTTTCACTGTAACACTGCATATGATATCTGTAAATACCTCATCTTTAAGTGTTAGTCGCCCAGTCGTGTCTGACTCCTTGCCACCCCATGGACTGTAAGTTAACTAGTGAGGTTGAGTATTTCTTAATATTCTTATTGGGAGTACAGGCTTTCCCTTTGATAAGTTACCTATTTTTAGTTATTTGATTATTTTTATATTTCAACTTTTCCTAATTTTCAGATATTTTTAGATATTCTAGATATTAATATTTTGGTTACTGAAGATACAGATATCAATTCACAGTAAGTAATCCAGCTCTTTACTCTGTATATCCCACTGCTTTTAATTCTATAAGATTTACATTTCACACATAAAGTATAATTATGACTCATTAGCATTGTTGCACAGCAGAAACCAACACAACTTTGTAAAACAATTGTCCCACAGTCACAAAAGGGATAGGGATCTAATTAATTTTTCCACTTGTAAAGACAAAAAAATACAATGGATAAGAGAAAAGACTCTGTAGCTAAACCGTTGAGTTTGTATCCTGACTCTACTCCCAAGTTGAGTGGAGTTTTGACAAGAAAAAGATCAATTCTGTCTATGGGGATTAGGACCGTGCCACTGAGGAGGTAACCTTTGAGGAGGCCTTGAGAGTATGAATAAAATTTCACTTCAACAGTTTCGAAAACAGTTTTGACAGCAGCATTCTTAACAACTTAAATTTATATGGCAGTTCCTCAATGACTGAGTAGCCTCACTAACTTTGTTGTATTTAACTAGAAAAATGACTTTGCAAAGTTAAGTGAGGGGATATTATTATTATTATTGAAGAATACTTGTTTTACACTGTAGTGTTAGTTTGGGGCATACATCAAAGTGCTTCCGATTATTTTCCATAAAAAATCATAACATGCTATGCCTTAATTTCCTCATCTATAAAATACAAGTAATAATAATGTTCAGCTTAATGGACTCTTTTATCAAAAAGCTTGGTACCTCTAAAGTGTTTGGATCATTGTCTGAAACATTTTGAACACCACATAGCTACCGTCATTGTTAATATCATCATTATCTTCATCATTATTATTAAACGATGTGCCACTATTTTCAACAATTTTTACAAAATGACTCATTTTTTTCTACACTAATGCACTGCTTCTAGATGTCAATCCATTGTGAACTAAATTTCCAAATACCCATAGGTCACTTGCTGGACCTAGATTCTGTCCCACTGGTTTATTTCTTGTGTGCTTCAGTGTATCACATTATTGAATTTGCTGTGATTCTGTTTATCTTGCTGCTGCTGCTGCTAAGTCCCTTCAGTCGTGTCCAACTCTGTGCGACCCCATAGATGGCAGACCACTAGGCTGCCTCGTCCCTGGGATTCTCCAGGCAAGAACAGTGGAGTGGGTTGCCATTTCCTTCTCCAATCTTAATAACTGGTAAATGAAAGCCCTCAGCTGATATTATTTTTCAAATTGTTTTAGCTACTGGAATATTGGAACACTGTGATTCTCCATAAATTTTAATTATTTTATTAATTAAAATTCTTCTTGGTATTTTATTAAATAAAATAATTTTTGAATTATCACTTAATTTAAAGAGAATTGAAGTCTTTACAATACGGTCACTATACTTGTTGTGAAATAATTCTCAGTACATTTGTATTTTGCATAATGTCCTTTATAGTGACACATAAATTCTCCACAAAGGTCTTCTTGGATTAATTTCTAGAAACATTATAGTTTTGTTGCTAAAGTAAATGATCCTATTTTTATTTTCATTTTTAACTTGGATTTACTGATTAAAAGGAACCAGTAAGTGATTTTTGAACATTAGTTTTATATCTGGAATATTTCTGAAATTATATGATTTCTAATAATTATTCTGTTGTAGATGGTTATATATCCTCAAATAATTATTTTTTATCACTTTGAAGTCTGTATTATTTTGTTTTTCTCTGTAAGCATTAGCCAGTATTATTTCTACAATACTGAAGAATAACAATGATAGTAAACATTTTTATCTTGTTCCTGACCTGTAAAGAGCAAATACTTTAGATATTTGGCACATTGCTTGCATTCACTTTATAAAAAAACATATTAAATGTTAACATGAAAATAAATGTTAAAAATTTAACAAACCCATGGTAGAAAAGGAATAAATATTTTATACTAAAACCTTAAGTATGTGTATAGTTCTCAATGATTTAATTTAGGAAAAAAATAGTTACAATGTTATGCATAAAACAAAAAGCAGTTTTATAAGACTGTCTCAAAACAAAGTCTCACTTTACATTCCTCAAGAATGACCCTGAGCCCTTTGTCTCTTCATCTTGGAATAGTTTCATTTTATATTAAGCTCTATATTATCTTCATTAAAATGTTTCAGGTGATGTATTTTTTGGATAAATTATTTGAATCTGAAATAGAAAATCATTTGGTAAACTTTACCTTGGGCAAGCCATTTAGCTTCTAATCTATGTACCTCAGGATGATTGAAAATAAATAAAATAATGAGGTAAAGAACACAGAACATATTTTTCCTTCCTCTTTTTTCTCTCATTAGCAAAAGCATCTCTTGATTTTCTTTACTTATACATATGACTATTAAGATTAATTCATATAAAATCATTAGATCAACAAAAGACATGATGTAAGCAAAGCTTTATTTTCTTGTGCTTGTTTGTTGGTTTTAAGAAATTTTAATAGTTTCAGCCATTAACTATGTACAATAAATTCATAACATCTCTACATCTTTTTATCCTGTTTCCCTGATGAAATTAGAGGAAATCCCTAGTGACATCAGTTGTCTTAAATAGTTCATTGCTTCTTCTTACCTAACATTTTGCTTTTTTGGACCATAAAATAAAATAAAACCTCATTTCAAAGTTTCCCAATGCCTGGGTAGAGAGACGTACATAATATCCTTTATATGTCTAATGAAAGAGTGGCAGGTAGAAATCTGGATACCTACTCCTAATAATCTGTGTATGTGGATGTGTTCTGTTTGTGTGTTTGTTTCTTCTTATTAAATTTGTATAAGTAGCAACCACTTGAACTAGATGCACTTTCTAATGATCTCATTCATCAAGTGTCTCAATTTTCCAGAAATTGCATTTCATATAATTTAGAGAAAAAGATGTCTGACTAGATTGTGCAGATTGATTATAACCTTTTCATTCTATCTCCTATTGTGTTTTGACATGTAATGCCAACATTATTCTCTTGCCTACAATTTGCATCCATGTAAGTCAAAATAAGAAGAAAGCTCTGATGTGTGCTCTGATGCTTTACAAACTGCTGGGGCAACGCTACAGATCAAGCAGATAACAACCGAATTGAATCTGACACATTGCTCTGATTGTTGTTTTGTTAAAAGTGTTAATGCTAAGCAAAATGCTGTCACATCCATAATTGCTCACAGCAGACCCAGCAAAACAGAAATTATGAACTTCATTTGACATTGAGAAAAGTGAGGTTCACAAAAGGTGAGGTTAACAAACTACATCTACAACCAAATTTTCTCTATCCGACTTCAGAGTTCTTTCCCAAAGCCAAGAGAGAAGGATGTGTCCATCGTTTTACTCCTTTCTTTATTGTGGCACCATGGAAGCTTAGGGAACTGTGTTTTAAAAAGAAACAAGTGGTAACACTTTTTCTTTTTTTCCTGAAGGAGAACATATTTATTTACATCATTCTTTTCGGTTTTACAACACATACACTTTATTTTATTTTATTTTTAAACTTTACATAATTGTATTAGTTTTGCCAAATATCACAATGAATCTGCCACAGGTATACATGTGTTCCCCATCCTGAACCCTCCTCCCTCCTCCCTCCCCATACCATCCCTCTGGGTCGTCCTAGTGCACTAGCCCCAAGCATCCAGTATCATGCATCGAACCTGGACTGGCAACTCGTTTCTTACATGATATTTTACATGTTTCAATGTCATTCTCCCAAATCTTCCCACCCTCCCCCTCTCCCACAGAGTCCATAAGATTGTTCTGTACATCAGTGTCTCTTTTGCTGTCTCGTACACCGGGTTATTGTTACCTTCTTTCTAAATTCCATATATATGCGTTAGTATACTGTATTTATGTTTTTCCTTCTGGCTTACTTCACTCTGTATAATAGGCTCCAGTTTCATCCACCTCATTAGAACTGATTCAAATGTATTCTTTTTAATGGCTGAGTAATACTCCATTGTGTATATGTACCACAGCTTTCTTATCCATTCATCTGCTGATGGACATCTAGGTTGCTTCCATGTCCTGGCTATTATAAACAGTGCTGCGATGAACATTGGGGTACACGCAACACATACACTTTTAAATAATAAAAAATTTTTTGGGAAAAGGGATAGTTTTAAATTAAGATACTTTAGCAGAGGATTTTCACAGTATGATTTTTATTTACATGAATTTTCAGAAGTTTTAAATAATTCATTTCCAACTGCAGATCATGACTAAAAGCTCTGATTTAGAGCTTGTGTCTTTCTCAAAACTTTTCATTTAGGAAATTATGCTTAGAATCAGAATCTTCCAGTTAAAATCCTGACAGGTGAGAATCCTATCATTTGTAAATACAAACCTGCTTCATAAATGGCTCATATTAAAAAAAAAATCCTTCTAAAATGGTTTAAATATTTAACTCACTTCTTTCCAAAATATCACACTGATACTTGAAAAGCTACCTACATATTTTTATTCAGGTATGTATTTGGTCGTTTGAATCAGAGTTCCAGAGAAGGCAATGCCACCCTCCTCCAGTACTTTTGCCTGGAAAATCCCACGGACAGAGGGCTGCCATCTATGGGGTCACACAAAGTCAGACACCACTGAAGTGACTTAGCAGCAGCAGCAGCAGTAGCAGCAGCAGAATCAGAGTTCAACAAAGAGAAGACTCAGTAAGATAGATAGATATAGATAGATAATATAGACAGACAGACAAGCCAACAGATTTTTGAAAGTAATTGGCTGATGTGATTAGAAGGATGCAGGAAAACCTGAAATCCTCAGAGTGGTGTATTGGGAAGGGCAAACTAGAATTCAAGGGCATGAGTTGTTGTCCACAGGTGGGATCTCTTCCTCTATCAGGACCTAGTTTGCTTTTAAGTCATTTTATTTTATTTTAAATTCATTTATTTTAATTGGAGGCTAATTACTTTACAATATTGTATTGGTTTTGCCATACGTCAACATGAATCTGCCACGGGTGTACATGCGTTCCCCATCCTGAACCTCCTCCCACCTCCCTCCCCATACCATCCCTCTGGGTCATCCCAGTGCACTAGCCCCGAGCATCCTGTATCTTGCATCGAACCTGGACTGGCGATTCGTTTCATGTATGATATTATACATGTTTCAATGCCATGCTCCCAAATCATCCCACCCTCTCCCTCTCCCACAGAGTCCAAAAGACTGTTCTATACATCAATGTCTCTTTTGCAATCTCGCATACAGGGTTATCGTTACCATCTTTCTAAATTCCATATATATGCGTTAGAATACTGTATTGGTGTTTTTCTTTCTGGCTTACTTCACTCTGTATAATAGGCTCCAGTTTCATCCACCTCATTAGAGCTGATTCAAATGTATTCTTTTTAATGGATGAGTAATACTCTATTGTGTATATGTACCACAGCTTTCTTATCCATTCGTGTGCTGATGGATGGATAGCAACCTAGAGGTTGCTTCCATGTCCTGGCTATTATAAACAGTGCTGCGATGAACATTGGGGTACACGTGTCTCTTTCAATTCTGGTTTCCTTGGTGTGTATGCCCAGCAGTCGGATTGCTGGGTCATAAGGCAGTTCTATTTCCAGTTTTTTAAGGAATCTCCACACTGTTCTCCATAGTGGCTGCACTAGTTTGCATTCCCACCAACAGTGTAAGAGGTTTCCCTTTTCTCCACACCCTCTCCAGCATTTATTGCTTGTAGACTTTTGGATCGCAGGCGTTCTGACTGGTGTGAAATGGTCCCTTATTGTGGTTTTCATTTGCATTTCTCTGATAATGAGTGATGGTAAGCATCTTTTCATGTGTTTGTTAGCCATCTGTATGTCTTCTTTGGAGAAATGTCTATTTAGTTCTTTGGTCCATTTTTTGACTGGGTCATTTATTTTTCTGGAATTGAGCTGCAGGAGTTGCTTGTATTTTTTTGAGATTAGTTGTTTGTCAGTTGCTTCATTTGCTATTATTTTCTCCCATTCTGAAGGCTGCCTTTTCACCTTGCTTATAGTTTCCTTTGTTGTGCACAAGCTTTTAAGTTTAATTAGGTCCCATTTGTTTATTTTTGCTTTTATTTCCAGTATTCTGGGAGGTGGGTCATAGAGGATCCTGCTGTGATGTATGTCAGAGAGTGTTTTGCCTATGTTCTCCTCTAGGAGTTTTATAGTTTCTGGTCTTATGTTTAGATCTTTAATCCATTTTGAGTTTATTTTTGTGTATGGTGTTAGAAAGTGTTCTAGTTTCATTCTTTTACAAGTGTTTGACCAGTTTTCCCAGCACCACTTGTTAAAGAGATTGTCTTTTCTCCATTGTATATGTTTGCCTCCTTTGTCAAAGATAAGGTGTCCATAGGTGTGTGGATTTATCTCTGGGCTTGCTATTTTGTTCCATTGATCAATATTTCTGTCTTTGTGCCAGTACCATACTGTCTTGATGACTGTGGCTTTGTAGTAGAGCCTGAAGTCAGGCAGGTTGATTCCTCCAGTTCCATTCTTCTTTCTCAAGATCACTTTGGCTATTCGAGTTTTTTTGTATTTCTATACAAATTGTGAAATTATTGTTCTAGCTCTGTGAAGAATACCGTTGGTAGCTTGATAGGAATTGCATTGAATCTATAGATTGCTTTGGGTAGTATACTCATTGATTCTTCCGATACATGAACATGGTATATTTCTCTATTATTGTCTTTTTTGATTTTTTTCACCAGTGTTTTATAGTTTTCTATATATAGGTCTTTAATTTCTTTAGGTAGATATATTCCTAAGTATTTTATTCTTTTTGTTGCAATGATGAACGGGATTGTTTCTTTAATTTCTCTTTCTATTTTCCCATTATTAGTGTATAGGAATGCAAAGGATTTCTGTGTGTTGATTTTATATCCTGCAACTTTACTATATTCATTGATTAGCTCTAGTAATTTTCTGGTGGAGTCTTTAGGGTTTTCTATGTAGAGGATCATGTCATCTGCAAACAGTGAGAGTTTTACTTCTTTTCCAATTTGGATTCCTTTTATTTCTTTTTCTGCTCTGATTGCTGTGGCCAAAAATTCCAAAACTATGTTGAATAGTAGTGGTGAAAGTGGGCACCTTTGTCTCATTCCTGACTTTAGGGGAATTTTAATTGGTTGAATCAAGCCCACTGAAGGAAAGTTACATGGCTCAAAATAGCCTGGAGTTAAGATTCCACTCTGGTCCTCCCCACCGTTCTATGCAAAACAAAGAACTCTTTCACCCAAAAAGAAGAAGAAGAAAAAAAAAAAAAAAAGGACATTAAGGTTGATTACAGGGATCCCAAAAGTGAAATGAAGCGAAGTCGCGAAGTCGTGTCTGACTCTTTGCGACCCCATGGACTGTAGCCTACCACGCTCCATCCATGAGATTTTCCAGGCAAGAATACTGGAGTGGGTTGCCATTTCCTTCTCCAGTGTATCTTTCTGACCCAGGGATCGAACCCAGGTCTCCCGCATTGCAGGCAGATGCTTTACTGTCTGAGCCACCAGGGAAGCCCCCCAGCCTCTGGGCAATCTGCAGAATTTCTCGCCCCAGCCCTTTAAGAGATAACTAATCTGAACAACCTTGGAGAAGAACAGGCCCCCTTAAGACACTAGATTTCCACATATATGGCTCTGTAAATATACTTACTCTTTTCTTGGGTTAGCAGCTCACTCATCTGACTGCTGCCCCTTCTCACCTCATTAAAGGTGATCTGTTCTTGTAAAGTGCCAGTCTTGTTCTTTCTCAGACTTCACTTTCTCTAATTCCCTTACCCTACACCCACCAAGATCACCTAGGATAGTATCTCTTATCTAAAGTCAACTAATTATGGAATTTAATTACACCTACAAAATATCTTTATAACTAACACCTAGCTTGCTGCTAAGTTGCTGCTGCTAAGTTGCTTCAGTCATGTCCAACTCTATGCGACTCCATAGACAGCAGCCCACCAGGCTCCCCCATCCCTGGGATTCTCCAGGCAAGAACACTGGAGTGGGTTGCCATTTCCTTCTCCAGTTCATGAAAGGGAAAAGTGAAAGTGAAGTTGCTCAGTCATTACAACTCTTAGCAACCCCATGGACTCTAGCTCACCAGGCTCCTCCATCCATGGGAATTTCCAGGCAAGAGTACTGGAGTGGGTTGCCATTGCCTTCTCCGAACACCTAGCTTAGTGTTTACTAAATGCCTGTAAACTGAAGCCTAGCCAGGTTTACTCCTCAAAAAGATTATCACAGGCTTGAAGTATAGACTTGCATAGACATGCATAGACCCTGGAAGCAGGCTTGCTGTAAGGATCAAGGAAAAATTTTAGATGATCAGTTCTGACAGTTATTGACTAACATTTTTTTCAAACCTTTCTGGGCCATCTTTCCTCGTCTGTCAAATGGATATGGTATTAAGCTATTTGACAATGTTACAAGATTAAATAAGACAATTATTCACCTGCAAGGCTTCTCCAAAATTCTAATCCAAATTAGATGTACATGTTATATTTTTCCCTGGCACCAGGTAATTTTCTTCAGATCAATTGATTCAGTGTTTACTTGTATATGTAATTGTGCACATACATTTATATTTGATTCTCTTCTTCAATTATAAGCTTCTGGCTCATGGTTGGCACATTTCTTTTTGCTCACCACTGCATCTCTGTGAATTTTCTTAGTATAGTAGCAGATCTTAAAATATTGGCTGTAAAGATTTATAAACAGCCTGTGAGCTTTGTCAAGTGCTAAGGAATTTAAGAAATCAAGCTATCCATAAAAACAAAAAACAAAAAAAACAGATTCCTCTGAACTAAAGTTAATTTGCTTGGGTGGAATCTGCTAAACATTGCAAAATAAACTAAATTTCTGTTTTGAGCTTTAGTAGTGTATAATATGATAGTTTATCTAATTGGTACAAATGATAAATAAACTTAGAATAATTGAGCTTTGTATCCGTCTTCTCTGAACCATGAAATGCAATTTAGGATTTGCTCTTTCAAATTAAAATCAGGAAAAAGAGACAAAAACTGGAAGAAAACAAGGAAAAGGGAAGCTGTTCTCCAACCCTGCAGCTTAAAATCTGGACCTAGCAGAATCCACTGATGGCTGTCATTGCAAATCAAATGCCCCAGTGAGCAGAATCCTCTTCATTTCAACCGTGCTAACATGGTTCAAAGAAGATCCTGTTTGATAATAGAAATTCAAATAATGGAAACTTTGCTACCTACTGTTTATCACATCAACTGAGTGCCAAAATGACTGGTCCCATCCTCAAGGTGGGATTCAGTATATGAACATCAGTCAAAAAGAATGCCTTCTGACCCATGAGTATTTACATCAAACACCTCAACCTTCATCAGCTCTGGAAGAATAAGAACGCCACCTACAGAAGGTACAAAACATGACTGAGTTTACTCAAGGTCATGTCACTAGTTGACATGAACCATGGGCATAGCAACTCTTTCCCCAGACCCCTGCACTAGTAATGACTATCTTCATTCTGAGTTAGAGGAGAAGATCAAAACCAGGAGTGGCCACTATGACATTCTCTCTATTGCTCAAATCAGCAAAGTTATTTTCTGGAAGAAAACAGAATTTTAAAGTATGCTCATTACAGAAGAATAAGCACTGTATGATTTCTGAGATGGGGAAATCCAGGAAAAGAAACAAAAACAGAAAAACATCAAGGTACACATGAAAATGTATCAGAAGGAAGTAAGAAAAGGTTTTCCTGAATGGTGGAATACAAAAATAGTGTGAAAATAATTTGACAAAATTGCTCCCACTTTTTTAAAATGTCCAAGTGGGATACTGCTCTATAGCACAGGTAGCTCAGCTAGAAGATGGGATGGAGGGGGTAAGAGGAAGGTTCAAGAGGGAGAGATAATATATATTGCCCCAGTGGCTCAGCAGTAAAGAATTTCCCTGCAATGCCAGAGACCCAGGTTCGATTCCTGGGTTGGGAAAATTCCTAGGGAGGAGGGCATGGCAACCCACTCCAATATTCTTGCCTGTTGAATTCCATGGATGGAGGAGCCTGGAAGGCTATAGTCCATAGGGTCTCACAGAGTCAGACACAACTGAAGTGACTTAGCATCCATGCATGCACACACACACATAAAACATAATTATATATATATATATATATACATTTAGCTAATTCACTTTGTTGTACAACAGAAATTAACATAGCATTATAAAGCAATTATACTCCAATAAAAAAATAATAAAAGAAAAAAATTATGCCCACTATACTCAGTTATAGATTTCTTCTGGAGCACCATCTGATTTGGTGACTTTTTTCTAAAAATGATGACCATTTTAAATGCCAATAAAAGTGTTTTTATTCATTTTCAGAAAATAAAAATAAACTGTGCAAGTTACAAGGTGCCTGCATTATAAATTTGAATAAAAAATTAATTATATGATTATGTTACATAAAGTTTTATTTTAGGATTTTTTAATTGTAAGACTTCTTAATGCATTGATAATGAAATGTAATTTACAAAAAACAAAAAAAAAACCAAAAACACTCTGATTTATGTAGAACTGCTGAGAAACATATCTCTTGTCTAAAGTAAGATGCACCAGAACATGCCTGGACATGTCTCAGAAAAATGATCAAAATCCAAAGACAGCACCTGTCACTCCTGGCTATTTTTCTGATGTTTAGATCACTCTAGCACTTAGAGATGGTTGATTCTGTCATGGTATAAGAGGACGCACATTCTCCTAGGAACTGGATGATCACATACAATTCTAACTCCAGAGGTATGATTTTAGCAAGGCTGACCCCATTTTACAAGCTGTTAAATGGAGATCAGAATATAGGTTAAACACATCTTATTTTGCAGTTTTCATACAATGAATATAGATATGCTTTAAGAACTATATCTACTAGAGGTTACCTGTGTGTTACAATAATTCATTTTAATGAACCTTACTTTAAGCTTTGGTTTTCTCCTTTGATTAAGCATCCAGTATTCATTCTCTTGTTTACACGCTGCACTGTTCTTGTTCATGTCAAGTGGCCAATTCATGTGTGAATCTTGGTGATTCCTTGCTAAGCCAGCTTGTTCATTTGCTTAACACATTCTGTTTCTCTTTTCTGTGGCCTCATGTTTATGCAGTTTGGCAGTGCTCTAAATTGAAGGTCATTTTCCCAACACATTGTCTTAGATTTGCGTGGAGAGAACCAATATTATTTCCCTCTTCAAACTCTGTATAAATTGCCTTTGTCTTTCTGATTCCATATCATGCTGTAAAGTTACACCCAATTTGTGTGTTTTGAATGCCAAGTGGATCTGAGCTGGAAGATTAGAGTTCTGGGTTCTAGTTCTGACTTTGTAACTAATTCTCTTGCGATTTTGTGTCTTCAGGAATATAGCTCATTATTCATTTAGACAAATGTGTAATAAGTACCTCTGAAAAGCCCACAATAGTGAATAAAATGTAGCTCCTATTCTCCTTAAGTTCACAGTCTAATGATAAAAACAAATGCAAAGAAATCAGCAAAGTACACAATGGTAAGTGAATTATCTTCAAAATATGCAAAAACACTGGGTATACTATGATGAGTTCTGCCTACAGCTTTGTTGAACTGTACTTATTTTTTGAACTGAGTCTTAGAGACTGTATTACATTGTCAGCAACAGGAAAGGAAAGTATACTTCAAGGAGGGGTGAATGAAGATTTTCTGGAGAAAGGAGGAGAAAGAATAGAGATAAGACTGGAAGGTAAACCCCTTTCTGTCCTGTAGCATCAAATTTGGAACAGCTATTTTTCATATTATCACCACAAAAAATTTATAATTATTTATTTATATGGAGTCTTTTTTTTTTTTTTTTTTTTGCCAGAGTATGTCTCTCTTTAAATATATCATGAGGTTAGAGACCATGTATTTTCATTATTGTATAAGCAGCATCTTTCACCTATATGATAGATATGTTTTGAAAGAATGAATAGATTGATACCTATAGAACAGGAACACATTCATATTCCACGCAAGAGATGTGCATGATTCTATTTCTATTATTTCTCCTTTGGAAAGATCACAGTTAAGAGCAGAGTGAGAGGCGAAGTGAAGGCAGGCAACACAAAGCATGACAAGCAAAAAACAAAATATATTTTTAACTCATGTGTAAAATTAATAAACAAAATTTTATTTTAATAAAATGACTAACAGATATTCATACTGAAAACAAGGTCAATGATCAGGTGACTAGGAGTTTGGTTCTGTTTCCCCACTTGGGTACTAGGTCATCCGAAGCAGTTTAATCTTTCTGGATGTCAAATTCTTCACCCATTAAGTTAAAGAATTAAAATGGCAGTTATCTCTAAATCCCTGTGTAGTTTTAACATTCCATGTGACAAAATAGATAACCAAGTAATGAGGGATATAGGAATGGAAATATTAATAGAAAGAATTCAGAAGATATACATACTGTTATATAATGGCATGCATTTTTCAAATGCATAGTTCATGTTGATGGATCAGTGTTGGATTATCTTCTTTTCTTTCTTAAACCATGCTCTGTTTCTGTCTGGGCACAGTTTTTCCACTGGAATATTAAATGTCAGTGTGTAAATGTCTTATGCTTTCTCATAGGAATGTCTGACATGTCTGGGTGTTCAGGTTGTATACTATACAAAGAAGGCACACCTTAGGGGAATGCTATTTACATCCTAAATGTAGAGATTTGGGGCTTTCACGCCAACTTATAGAACAGCAAGGGAGAACCTACCTTGCAGCCATCAGGCTCAGCTGTGATCTTGTCTCAACCGTGTTTCAGATGTACCCTGCGGTTGCTTTTCTCTTACCGACCTTTACTCTGAGGCTTGATTCTTTCTCTTCATTCAGTTCTGAACTTGACACAATCATCCTACCTGAGTAGAAGAATGGAAGGGGACAGAATGTGTTGTGTAGTGAAGGCAAGTGTGTGTCCTTGTAGCATCTGGGGCGTGTGTGGAAAAGGCTGCATTTGGGGCATATGTGCACATTCTGCCAGTGTGCTACTACTGGATTATGAAAAGTTGTTCTGAGTGTAGCTGTGGAGGAGCTGAAAAGTGCATTACAAAAAAATATGCCTGATGAAAAGACAGTTTGTTCTAATTTGCACAGAAATGTTTCATTGAGTAGGAAGAAAGCTTTGTCTTTTTCTTTAATGTTTCTTTTAGTGTACCCACAGGTATTCAGCCCTTTCTCTCATCTGAGCAACTCTGTTTACCCATCACTGTTTTTGACCAATTTTGTGTGGCCATCACCATCCACTCTCCCTTTACTACAAGGAAATCCAAATGGTTCAACTCTTCCCTGACTCATTCTGTTGTTATGGTAGAGTTATGTACTATTTAATGCTACATGTCAAGGACAATATTGGGCATAACAAAACAGAACTTTTAAAGCCATAGTGTATTAAATTACTACTGTAGGGTTTTTTTAGGGATGTTGATTCCTCCGAAATATTTAGAAACACCTTTCAGACTAACTTTGGTATTTAGCTAAATAGCTCTGTCAACGATCACACAATCAACAGATGGTTTGTATAGAGAGGTGGGTGACGTCTCATTCAGCATTAAGTGAGGTACCTATTGAGAGCTTCTATGTGTCATTCCACACTCCAAATAGAATTTTTTAAGTATTTGCACTATGAATGATTGTATAAAAAGTGTGGTATATATTATCCAGCATAAGAAAATGCAATCCTATCATTTGGGACAACATGTATGCAACTTGAGGGCTTTAAACTAAGTGAAATAAGTCAGAAAGAGAAAGACAAACACCATATAATATCACTTATATGTGGAACCCTCCCTTTACTCCCTGAAAGAAAGAAGAAGAACAAGTTCATATTTACAGATACAAAAAACCAGTTGGTGGTTATCAGTGGTGGATGATGGGATGGGTGCGATGGGTTAAGGGGGTCACAGGCACAAACTTCAAGTTATAAGTTAAATACTTGATGTGGTTATAATGTAGAGCATGGTGAATATCATTAATCCTGTACCATCGGCTCTCCATATCTGCAAATGTGGAATCCATGGATATGGAGGGCTGATATACTACACCAAGTGAAGGACTTGTTAATCCACAAGTTATTTCTTGGGGTGGGGGTCTGGAACTAATTCATGATGACTGTTTTGCATGTTTGATAATTACTAAGAGAGCAGATCCTGAAAATCCTCTTCACAAGAAAAAAAATACATCACCATATATGGAGGAAAATGTGAGCTAGACTTATTGTGGTGATCATTTTGTAATATATAAACATAAAATAATTATATTGTATACATGAAAGTAATGTTATATGACAATGTACCTCAATTAAAAATAATTAAAATATATATACTGACTCTAATTGTCTCTAAAATCCTCTTGCTGCTATTTAGGACCTATATTTCATTTAAGGAACACAAATGCAATTATTCAGTTCCCCATACAATCCTAGAAGGATATTTAGAGTGTGGATTATGAGTAAATTTTGAACAAACTTCCCTTAACTGAAATTTCTCTTTTCATAGTTTCAGGTACCCATGGTCAACCTTGTTACAAAATTTTAAATGGAAAATTCCAGAAATAAGCAACTTATAAGTTTCAAATCGTGTACCCTTCTGAGTAGCTGATGAAATCTCACAACATCCTGCTCAGGACATGAAGCATCTTTTTATGCAGCTTATCACACCCATTAGTCACTTAGCAGCCATTTAGGTTATCAGATTGACTGTCACAGGATCACACTACTTGTGTTCAACCAACCCTTACTTTACTTAATAATGACCCCAAAGTACAAGAGTAGTAATGTTGAAAATTCAGGTATGCCAAAAAGAAACTATAAGGTGCTTCCTTTAAGTGAAATGTTGAAAATTCTTGACTTGATAGGAAACAAAACCTGTACACTGAAGTTGTAAAAATCTGTGGTAAGAACAAATCTCCTATCCATGAAGTTGTGAAAAATAAATTTATTTTAGTTTTGCTATTGTACCTTAAACTACACAAGTTATAGTTCTTGGTTAAGATGGAAAGGCATTAAAGTTGTACTATGAGATATTTGAGAGAGAGACCATGTTCACATAACTTTATTATATTGCTATAATTATTCTATTTTACAATTAGTTATAGTGATTAATCTTTTACTGTGCCTAATTTATGAATTCAACTTTGTCATAGGTATGTAAGTACAGGAAAAACATATAGTATGTATAGGATTCGGCACTATCCAGTTTCAGGCCTCCTCTGGGTATCTTGGAAAGTGTGTCCTACAGATAAGAGGAAATTGCTTTATTCAAATATGGTTACAATGTGGTTTCCTTGCATATAAAGCTCATCATCAAAGGGACAAACATATGTCTTTTAAAATTTCTTAGGTCTGTTTCCTGACACTAAATGTTATTAACTGTTTCCTCCAGGTTTCCAAGGTTTGGGTTTCATTTGTTTGTTACACCAATAGAAACAGACAGATATAGTAATATCATGAAAATCACTTAGTGGACTTAGGAAAAGTGTACTGAATCATTCATTTTTTGTATTTAGTTATTTTTACTTGATTTATGATTGCTTTACGATATCGGTTTGATTTCTGTATACATCAGCATGAATTAACCATAGGTGTATGTGAATCATTCATTTTTAACACAGAAGGAGATAATATTCATCATCTGTTGAGCACCAATGCTATATGAGGCATGAACTAAGTGGATCTATTCTTCCAAGACTTCTGTGAAGTCAGAAATAATGATATCCTTGTTTCAAAAATTAGGAAATTGAGCATCACAAGAGTTAAGTCACTTCCCTAAGGTAAATTAAATCACTGGGGATGGCCATCTCCAACATTCTTGTTCATGTACTGCAGCTGACGATGAACTAAATTTGAATGAAACAAATATCGTATTTGGGAAAATACAGTCAGTCTCTCAAGAGACTCTCCATTGTGAATAAGACTACACTCTGCAGAAGCTTGGGAGAGGGCCATTGGAAGAGAGATGGACATCCCGTTAGTTAGGCTGTGATCTGGACAAACAGACATTTCCTGCCCATCTGGTTAGACAAACTCCAGTACGGTAGCTGTGCGGCATTGTGGGATGGGGAGGGGTAGGTATTAGTTGTCCTACCATAAGGGGTTAGAGGTTATCCTTTTAAAAGAATCCTAAAATCAGAGGAATACTTCTGGTATCAGGGAACCCCAGATCTTATAAAAGAGCCTACAATCCACCCCAACATCTATTTTCATGCTGCCCTGGAAACTTTTAGACCACTTTCCTGAGACCTCAGTGTAGAACACATTTAAATAATTTTACTTGTCCTGACTAATCAGTGCAGATACAGTAATGACCTAAAGTGATCAAACAGATCCTTTGGGATGAACAATAATCACCATGAATTGATCAGAACACATATATTAAAGGGATAAACTGCTTGGGACCCAAAGGGAGCTCCAGAATTTCTATTTCAGGCACAACCAGCAATCTAGGCCCATTATCTGGTGCTTATCTGTCTATTACACCCACTAACAGGGTCAAACACACTGATAGCCCCAATATGCCAGGAACCCAGCCCTAGGCACCTAGGAAAGGAGGTGAGCTTGACTGACATCATATGATCATCTTCCATCTTTTTTAATTAATTCATTTTAAGGGTTATTTTTCTCAAGATAATGGTTAGCAGAGATTTCATGTAAACACATTAACCAATATCAAGAAAGTATGTGGCATGTGACAGGGAGAAAAAAAAAAAAACACTTTGGTTAGCTGGTGAATGTTTGAGCTCATATTTAGAAAGTATTTAGTTGCATAGCAATATGATTAGAAGTGGGAAAGGGGCTTGGAATAGCATTAGTGCATCACTTTACAGAAAATAGAGACAATGCTCATAAATCATGCATTTTAAAAAAGCATAGATGTAGTGTTGTGCCTGGGGATGTAAAAAGAGGGTGACCAAGCACCTCTCAACGTATCTTACCATTGCCCTTCATACATTTAATTTATAAATGTGGAGCATTTTAACTTTAAATAGTATTTAAGCTAGTTATAGGGCTTCCATGAGTGTTCAAATGATAAAGAATCTGCCTGCAATGCAGGAAACCCCAGTTAGATCCCTGGTTTGGGAAGATCCACTGGAGAAGGGATCAGAGATCAGATCAGTTGCTCAGTCGTGTCCGACTCTTTGCGACCCCATGAATCGCAGCACGCCAGGCCTCTCTGTCCATCACCAACTCCCGGAGTTCACTCAGACTCACGTCCATTGAATCAGTGATGCCATCCAGCCATTTCATCCTCTGTCGTCCCCTTCTCCTCCTGTCCCCAATCCCTCCCAGCATCAGAGTCTTTTCCAATGAGTCAACTCTTCGTATGAGGTTGCCAAAGTACTGGAGTTTCAGCTTTAGCATCATTCCTTCCAAAGAAATCCCAGGGCTGATCTCCTTCAGAATGGACTGTTTGGATCTCCTTGCAGTCCAAGGGACTCTCAAGAGTCTTCTCCAACACCACAGTTCAAAAGGATAGGTTACCCATTCCAGTATTCTTGGGCTTCCCTGGTGGCTCAGCTGGTAAAGTATCCGCCTGCAATGAGGGAGACCTGGGTTTGATCCCTGGGTTGGGAAGATCCCCCGGAGAAGAGAAAGGTTACCCACTCCTGTATTCTGGCCTGGAGAATTCCATGGCCTGTAGAGTCCATGGGGTCACAAAGAGTCAGACATGACTGAGCAATTTTCACTTTCAAGCTAGTTATAAGCAATTTATATGATTCTGCATCCATCACAGGATCAGGTTTTATTAATAGCAAAAAAAAAAAAAAAAAAAGGTTTCTTTTTCATGAGCCTGTACGTTCATAAATTTCTCATTTCTTACTATATACACAAATAGTGAGATCAATAACTCTTTATAAAGAGATATAGAACTAGATTCATTAGAGATATAGAACTATATCTATATCTCTATATCTAGAGATACAGAACTAGAACTGACTCATTGGAAAAGACCCTGATGCTGGGAAAGGTTGAAGCCAGGACGAGAAGGGGGCTGACAGAGGATGAGATGGTTGGATGGCATCACCAACTCAATGGACATGAGTTTGAGTAAGCTCCAGGAGTTGGTGATGAACAGGGACGCCTGGTGTGCTGCAGTCCATGGGGTTGCAAAGACTCGGACATGACTGAGCTGACTAGTTGATAGAACTATATTGAAATCCCATATCTAATCTAGCAACCAATCCTAGCATCTCCACCTACAAAGCACTCCCCAAATCAGAGAGCTTCTCACCACCCTGTTTGTAGTCCCCAGTCCAAGCCACAGTTCCAGGTTACTCAAGATCAGTGCAGCTTTGTGACTGAGTTCCTTCCTCCCCTCCTCACTGAAAAAGCAACCAGAAGGATCTATTAAAAATCATAAGTTAAATCATGGTCTCACTCGTTAGAATGCTCTGGTGGATTCCCATAATATGTAGTTAACAGTTCAGACAATTAAGTTGGCACCCTATGATTAATATCTTCTGAGGTTCCTTTTCTATTTTTCTGTCTCTAGCTCTTGCATTAAGTTACACAGACTCTTACACTTCTTTGCCCACTGTCTGGTATAGTCTTTTTCTGGATTTAAGCTTGACTCTTTCATCGTTTTCATGTTTTTTTCTCTCAGAAGAGCAACCCTTGAGTGGCTTTTCTCAAACACCTCCTCTTTATCCCTTTACCCTGTTGGCTTTTTCTCTGTAACATTTATCATTACCTGAAATTGTTTGGTGTTTTTGATTTGTTAATTATCTACTATCTGTGTGCTTTATGAGGAGGGAAGAGCTTCTAGTTTTAATCAAAGCTATTGATTTATTACTGGATGCGTTGACAAACTAATTATGAAATGAAATATTTTAATAGTTAAGATCTGCTAGATTGTTCCATGTTGTAATGAGTACACATATTAAAGGTCAGTGATATATGACTAGTTCATCAAGTAAAGAGAGTCAAACTCCTTGGAGAAAGTTTGGGGGACTTAACAGAAACCATGGTGATGATGACAGAGCTGACATTGATGATGAAAACAGTTAACAGTTTCTGTGCCAGGCACTGACTAGGTGTCTTATTTGCCTAAGATTATTTGACCTTGACAGTTGTATGTAATATGTAATAATTACACTTGTTTTACAAAGAAGGAAACTAAAGTCCAAGAGAAGTTAAATAATTAAAGTCCAAGAGGCTAAATAATTTTCCAGTTAGGAAAAGGTCTATTTCTGGGTCTGTCTGAGTCTACAGCCTGTGCTTTTAACCTTCCAGCTGTATTTTATAAGTTATAGCTTGTCCTGGGATAATCCTGCCATAAATATAAACAGAGCAGTGTCCTGAGAATAGCATGTTTTAGATTGCTAAGCTGAGCTCTACTACTTTCTGCTAACTAGGCAGCAGATACATAATTTATTTTCTGTGAGTCTCAGTTTTCTCATGTATAAAGTCGAGTAACTTGTCAATGTCATGTGAATATTAAATTAAATAATCTATGTAAATCACTTAGTACAATGCCTATAACATAGTGATCACTCCCTACAGGCTCCTTCACCCACCTCAGCCCAGCCCTAGAACTGTAAATCCAATTATGATACACGGTTCTCATTGAACAGTACTGAACATTTGTCAATGAAGGTAATTTTCTTCACAAATTCCACAATCCTGTAGACAAGTACAGTCCCCCAGGAGTTTAAATATAGATTAATAACACATTTAAAAAATCTTTTTCTAAATTCAAGAGCAAATCAAATAAGAATATATTTTTAATTTGGTTTAGTTCTTCAGATTTTAAAATAAAATTTGGTTCTGAAGGCTACCTTAACAGTTACAGGTCCTTCATTTTTTTAAAAGGTTAACAATCCTTGACTGTCTCTGACTAACAATGCACATGGAAGAAAGGAGGTCTATTAATGACAGAGAAATATTTATTAGTTTTATATCATACTTGATTTATTTTATTTTATTTTGTGACCAGTTGTTTCCCAGTGCATTAGTCCCCTTGATATGTTAATGTGAACTCATCTGACTCTCAGGAGAGGAAACCTTCAAACCTTTTGCCAAAATCAGTTTTCTCTTTCTTTTATGCTGCTTTGAGCTTTTCCCCAGATCATGTGGCTCTTATTTCTCTTAGCATGACAGTTGTTGATCTATATTTAATGTAGTCAAATTTTTTCATCCCTCTGTATTTCACGAAGTCATAAGATTCAAAACATCAAGATCTTGCATGATGTATTTTCTGTAACATTTTAACCAATACTAGTCTTGTTATTTTGGAGAAGGAAATGGCAACCCACTCCAGTGTTCTTGCCTGGAGAATCCCAGGGACAGGGGAGCCTGGTGGGCTGCCATCTATGGGGTCACACAGAGTCAGACATGACTGAAGTGACTTAGCAGCAGCAGTCTTGTTATTTATACCGGAGCTGTAAAATCCTGACACTTATTAGAAACCTGCTTGAGAAACATACACAAATATTTCTACTCTTCACTTATTTTATTATTTTCATTATGTGGCTTCTCCTGTTTTTATTCTTGATCTTGGCACTAGCAGAATTTCTATTATGATAAATTATATCACTCCTACCACCCTCTCATTCCAATCTCTAAAGCACAATGCCACATTAGCTTATTTATACTCAAATGATTTAATTAAAATGCACCCCATTGTTCTTAGTCATAGGTATTCTAGACTTGTTAAAGAGTATATCATTACTTTTAATTACCTAGGTGAGAAGTTAGAATGCTTTCCTTGTAAAGCACAAAATAGCAAATATTTTAGGCCTGTGGTTCAAATGGCATTTCTTGTAACTAGTCAACTCTGCTCTTATAATATGAAAACAGTCAAGGGCAATACATAAATGAATGCATGTGAGTTCAGTAAAAATTTATAAATATACAAAAATTGCATTTTATATCATATTCATAGGTTGAAAATATTGGTTTTGACTTAAAAAAATTTTTTTTAAACTATAAAAATCACCCCTACCTCACAGGCTCAAAATGACTCTGTGGGCTGTATTTGGCTCATAAGACTTTGTCTGCTGATCCTTGATATTGGCTTTCCCCTTTGTCAGAGGTTTAGCAATATTGTAGTGCTACATTATGTAGAGACTCTTGATGTACATGTGAATTGTGCATGTAATTTGTAGATTAGAACTGGATGTAAGTCTTTTAAGAACAGTAAGCTGGAGTTAGAAAGCCCATGTGGAGTGACCAATCCAGGCCACAGAAATTGAACTAACTTGGATACGTTTCAAATATTACTTGTTTATGAGCTAGAACTTGTCCAGTCCCTAAAAGGAGAACATAAAACCTCTTCTCAGTAGCTACAGGTACATCAATAGGAACTTTCCATTGCCCCAAGGTTAGCAATGGGAAAAAAAAATACACTATGCATATTCTATTCATAGCTTTAATATTCACACTCTCAATATTCTCATGATCATGAATAAAATGACAATATATCCTATTTGGTCCTGGACAATCCTGGTTTACTCTTTGTGTAAAATTCCCATTCACTTTCATAAGTATCTTGTTAAGATAATAAATTACAGTATCTTCCTTTCATAGCCACAAACTGAGAAATTAATACAGAAATTGATCAATAACTGACGGAGACTTAGGGCCTACCTACAATGAAGCAAATCAGAAACTCTCCTTCAGCGACTCAGGATAGAGAAGATTCATATAACACATACAGCACACTTACAAGTAAAATAAAAATTCATATAGATGAGTCCACACTCAAATTATAAACATAACATGATTAATCAACAATGGGTAGAATAAGTTAATAACTAAACAGTGGAGAATTTATGATATTAGGATGACTGATATCGTTACAACTGAAAGAGGTATTTTTAAGTGTTTGAGTAGATAAAGATAAAATAAAAACTTAACAGATAGATACAAAGGAGAGTAGTTTTTAGATTAATCCAGATTTGCTTTCTATGAAAACCTAATATCTGGATTTTTTTTTTCCTTTTCTCATGGCCTAAGGAATAATTTGAATGTAATTTTGTGAATGTGTGTGGAAAATATAAACCAGGGATTTAGCCTTAATAAAGGTAACTTTTTTGACATCTGTTGTTAATCTTCCTTTGTACTTTACCTTGCCTTTATCTGCACTCTGTTATTTTGAGATGTAATACTGTACAACATAATGTAAAAATAAAAAGTAAAATTATGTTTCAAATTAAAAAAAAATAATAAAAAAATGAAAACTTAAGCAATGATCAAATATAAAGGTAAAATCACAAAATATGAAAAAATAATCAAATAGCACTTCTAGGCCAAATGTATAGCTATTGAAAAAAATAGTAATAACCTAAATTGATGACTTAATAGGTAGACCAAATATAAAAATCCTACAGGTTTTTGTTTTTTAATCAAATGATAAAACTCAAGAAATAGCTCAAGATGTAGTTCAGAGAAATAAAAAATAGAAAATACAAGTGAACTTATGAGACTCTAAAGATCCAGTGTAAAATCCCTATGTATTTGAATATATAATGACTGACAATTTCCTTATATTGAAGAAAGATTTGACTCTTGATATAGAAGAACACTGAATCTTGAGCAGGAAAAATAGAGATTTACGCCAGGCACCTCATAATGAAAATGTATAACATCAAACAAAAACAGAAAATTATTATTAAGTATTACGAGACAAAGATTACTACAGAGTAATAACCAAGATAATAATATAGTCAATTGAAATTAGACTTTTCTTTAGCATAAGACCATTGATTGATATCTTAAAAGTACTAGAAGAGATAATTATTAACCTAGAATTTTACACTAAGATAAATTATTAGTTAATAATCTAATACTTAAAGCCACTTTGGACCAGCCAAGATTGAGAAAGTAATTAATTCTAGACTGACCTTAAAACAACCAAGGAATAATATCTAAGAAAAAAGATTGTTGGACCAGAAGGAAGGAGTTCAATTAAAAAATTAAGATAATTATTAGCAAAGATATTAGTAGGCATATTGGTAAATGATACTTTTTTCTTAACTTCAAATTCCTCTCTTTTGGATTTGAAACACATTGAATTCATGTTTCAGATGTCCATCATTAAGCCATTGAGAGTCATTAGTTATATAAATTAAAAGAAAGGTCATTATTGTTATTCAAGTATGACTGGCTTTTATGTTCTGTTTTCTAAACTCAATAGTCCCTCCCACTTCCTCAAACACATTTACACACACACACACACACACACACACACACACACAACACATACAGTGTATAACATTGCACTATCAAAGGTTGTGTGGTATTAAGTAAAGTAGCCAATTTAAATTTGGATCTTATGAATAAATCACTTTTTAAAACCTCTTAATTTATGTTGTCTTAACTGACTGTACCCTGATGCTGGGAAAGATTGAAGACAGGAAGAGCAGGGGATGACAGGGGATGAGATGGTTGAATGACATCACCAATTCAATGGGCATGAGCTTGAGCAAACTCAGGCAGATAGTGAAGGACAGTGAAGTCTGGCATGCTGCAGTCCCTGGGGTCACAAAGAGTCGAAAACAACTGAGTGACTGAACAGCAACCAATAACTGACTATACAACAGCAAATGCTTATCAAAGGCATAGTCCATTTCCTACTCTGTAAAATTATACCCTGTGACTAATGTAGCATGGTCAACTATAATCCCAATGTGTAGGAAGTGCAATATGTAGATAGAGCTTGTGTAATCTACCTCATGAAAATACAATGACCAATAATATTCTTTAGTATGTTTGTCTAGAGACTAAGAACACTCAGTGATAATGGGAATTTCTCAATATTGCTCTTTACAGTAGCCGCTAACCACAGGGGACCACTGAACACTTGAGCTTTTACAATGTAGTTAATACAAATGAGATACTAAAGTTTTGATTTTATTTAATGTCAACTCTGATGCTTATGTTTCAATGACCACATGTGGCTTGTGGCTATTGTATTAGGTGTTACTGGACTGGAAATATACTTTGTAAGTATTAGGAACATGGAGGTTTCTAGTCAGGTGCGTGCGTGCATGCTCATACCTGCTAAGTTACTTCAGTTGTGTCTGACTCTTTGCGACCCTATGTACATAGCCTGCCAGGCTCCTCTGTCCATGGGATTCTCCAGGTGAGAATACTAAAGTATGTTGTCATTTCCTTCTCCATTCTGGTCAGGTAATTAGGGGTAAACATTATAATTAGATTGTTAAAATTCCTTATTTAATGCCAAACTCCTTCAATAGCTGATTAAGGGTTTTCCATTTCCCTATGGCATTAGTCTGTTTGTTTGTTTGCTTCTTATACAACTATCTCTGTACAAAAATGTTTGCGATAACTTTCTCCTACATAAAGAAAAAATATTTTATAAGTTGATAGATCTTATGAGTCCAAAATCACATTAACTGCTAACTCTGGAAGATTCATTTAATCTCCCTAAGCTTAAGTTTTCTCATTTTTATAATAATAATAATAATACAAATCACTTGTCCTCCTCAAAGACTAAGAACAAGAAATTGTTGACACGATTGGAGAAATAATACTCAGAAATGACACATCATGGTAACTCAGTGTAAAGATCAAATACATTGTTGTCAAAGGGTTATGCTTAAGTTGTAAGTGGCTATCTGTTTGGAAGTATTGCTCAATATCATAAAACAGCAAAGGAAAAAAACCCCGAAATATAATAAACAAGCACAATAATTAGCATAGAAGTTCAATTTGCTATCATACAAAGAAATTCTGGTGTCCATATGCTGATATATGTTTCTAAGCCATGGATATGGTAAATATATTTGTAAGAGTAAAGAGCATAAAATAATGCAAAGCCTTATAAAATATTAAAATATGAAACTTGGTATAATTATGGTGTACGATTATTAATTAGGTTGTTATTTCTAGTTATAGCTATTTTGCCCATGTCAACATAACTGAAAGTTATCTGTTTACAAGCAATAATTGAATAATTTAATCAAGTTTATACTCTGATAGGTTAATTAAAGTATTTCTATATCCCTTATTGGAGTACTTTTGCAAACTAGATTGAAACAATTAGTATTACTTGTTGGCAATTAAAACTAGACCTTATATTGTTATATACCATTTTCACCCATGTATTTAATATCTGTTCCCAATGTTTTCTACACTTATTTTTCCTATAGTTGATTTAGTTGTAATCAACAGAACAAGTCATGAATCTCTAAGACCTGGATAAAAGTAAGCAGATTGTTAAAAATCTTAAACTAAGAAATGTTTTAGAAAAAAAATACACTAGAAAATTACACAGTTTATGCCTTCTGAAAAGGAGTTTTCCACTGGTGTAAAGTGGAAAAAATGTTCAATGGGACTTATTCTATTTGCATATTTTCATCTCAAATACACATTTTATAACACAGTTGCATAGGTAAAAAGTAGTCTATTTATTAGAAAAGGACAACTTAAACCCATATTGTTCTATTTAATCAAAAGACAGTACATTTCTTGACAAGTATTTTCAGTAATTATGCTTGGCTGAAAGCAAAATCAATGACATTATTTTAATAATTATTTATAAGAGATGATAAAGGCTCATCTACTAGGCCTTACATAATGTTATATAACTCCCTACATCTTTAAGAGAGGGACTTGGGAAGTATAGATATGTTTTGCAAATAGATTTTACACTTTACTTTTTCCAGGGGGGAAAAATCATTATAACAGTAACAGTTCATTTATAGGATTGAAGGAACTGAATCCACCTTTTAAAAGGCATTCTTATTGTTTCTTGGCCTTTTGGCTAAAATCAAGTGTAAAAGGCATTCTCTACTTTGACCTGCGTTTTCTGTATTATACTCTTCATATACAGTAATTTTTCTGTTTCTTTTTTCTGCCAGATTTTTATGTATGTTCCTAGAGCCATGGACAGATTTATCACATAGGGAAGAAAATCCTTGAGGCTGGATGGGGCTGGTTAAAACTGGATACTGAGTCCTTTGTAAGTTTGTCTTCTGCATTCATTAGTGCTTGTAAGCATGTATATGAAATAAAGGAGAGAACTTTTGGCTCCTAGGTGACTTGACTTACCACTGATGTTAAAATTTCATATATCACATTAGAGATATATATCTATCTACATATACACACACATATATATATATGTATACATCACTGTAAAAAAGTGAAGCATAAAACATATCACTATAAAAGTTGTACCATTTCAGCCGTTGTTAGGCCTGTAATAAAAATATATTGCTGATCACACCAATATATTTTTATCATAGGCCTAACAACGGCTGAAACGACAGCACTTCTATAACAAGAGCTCATGGAAATAACTATTCCTTCTACATCTCCAATCACTCCCACCCTTACTTCTGTGGTTCCCAGTCCTGGGTCTGTGAAAGTCATTGACAGTCTTCCACACTATTCCATCTCAGACTGCGTCTTATACAAGCAAATGTTCCAGCCTCTTCTAAGTAGTTAGGATTGACATGCACAGTGCAAAATCATTTGCTGTCTCTTCTATCTGACTTTCTTTGATGTGGAATGATTACCTACACATAAGGACTTGAGAATAACCAGTAAGTTTTCAGCATCAAAAATTCCAGTGTATAATGTTAGAGCTGAAAAAATATTGTTAAACTTCTTTGTATTATCATGAAACTTGTGGTCTAGAGAAGCAAAGTAATTTATCTAAACAGATGTAACTTATTGTGATCAGCCCCCTGAATCTTGGTCTTCCTTTATGCTTCTTTCTCTTAGAGGCTGTTTCTCTATTGCCCTTCAGTATAAATTAAGAGTAAAATACTCTCTTTCTTGATATATCTGGCACATTTATCTATATAGTTCAAGTCACATGCCAATTTTCCTAAGAAATATTTTCTGTCTTCTCGAAGTAGGTTGAATATTTGCCTTCTCCTGCTGAAAATGCCTTTGTCCTTTACTAAAGTTTGTCCAGTTTATCATAATATATTGTAATTACTATAATTATGTGTTGATTTTCTCTCTTCTTCAAAATGCTATGAACAGCTCCAGGACTGAGGTTTCAAGAATTATTAGGACAGTTCGTAATACTCTGTCCTCGCCTTCCTAACACGTGGTAGGATTATACTCTTTTACCCCTTAATCGAATAGCCTTGTGATCTGGGCCACTTTTCTACCAAACCTTCAATACCCAGGGAGCAATGTGCCATATTCTTTTCCCCTGACTCATGGATTATGGTAAAATGAGTAAAAAATGGCAGTGAGATTTTCTAGATTACTATAGGAACACAAAACACTTCTGCTCATCCAAAATGGGTTATACAGTTTAAGAGAAACACAATTTTAAGCTACAAAGACTGGGTTCATTTTTTATTAACCACAGTAAAACCTAGTATATTCTGACCAATACATTGGTTCTGTCTTGTCCGTTCTTATACCCAAGTGCCTAAGGGACTGGTCCATAACAGTACTTTCTGAACTGATGTTAACTTGGTAGTAATTTACTTATTTTACATGTTGTTCAGTGAACCATATGCATGTTATTTAATGAATAACAAGTTACATGTCATATAAAGCAAATGTCTATATGTGATTTTCTTCATGCAATGACCAAGAAATTCAACTAAAATGTTCTTACACAGATTGAAGTAAGTCAGAAACAGAAAAACTGATATCCTATATTAACGCCATAATGTATATGGCATCTAGAAAGATGGTATTGATGAGCCTATAATGGTGATGCAGGGGCTTCCCTGGTATATATATTGACATCTATCAACAGAGAAATGTATTTCACATTTTTTAATTAGAAAGTTCAACACTAAAAAGTCTTCACACTTTATTATTAATTTAAAACTATGCAGTGAAATAATACTCAACGCCATTTAGGTATTCCAAGTACAGCTACAATAATAATTTTATAAAACTAAAAGTTACCAAAAAACACTATTATCATATTTCCAGATATAAAACAATGCATGCCATATGATTAGTAAGAAAAAAAAATCCAGACTTAAAAATATAAAGTATCATTTCAAATTACTGTAAAATTACTGAATATTAAACTCATCAGCTTACCATTTGTGGAAAAAAAGACATAATACTATGCTGCACAATAAAGTTTGATTACAATGATAAATAGAAACTGAATCTATACAAATTGTAGAAGAAAATGTATAGTTGAGTATTTACATAGTCTTCAAACAGGGAAGGAGTTTATAAACATGACTCCAAAAGAAGGAAGATTTATGAATTTAGTTATATAAAAGTGTATGCCTCCTGCAAGGAGGATATATATAATCAAATTTCAAGAAAAATGCAAGATACATATAAAAGATTGTTACCTTGAATGTATAAACATATTTTGCAACGTAATAAAAGCAGTGATAAAAAGCTCTTCATAAAACTGGATAAAGGACAGTAACTGAGAATTCATGAATGAAGAATTAGAAATGATGAATAAACCAATGTTAGAATGTTCCTCCGCAGAGGGGTGTGAATTAAAATTGCAGAGAGATAATTGTTTTACATCCATCATGCCAGAGAAGAGTAAATAATTCCAAGAATCAGGTCAGTGATGACATGGAGAAATAGATATGTCTACACTTACTGATGGGTAGGTACCTCAGTACATTTTTGGGGAAAGTGAGTTTTCTATTATGTATCAAAATACAAAGCTATAATATCATTAACCTAGAAATTCCAAAGATTTCAGAATGCACAATTTGTAAAAAATAAGTTACTGCACATTGTGTATGCCAACATGAGAATGATGGTTAATAATCACTGACCTCTTGTGATTTTTCATAAGTTGACCCATTTAATTCTTACAGAGCCCTCTGAACAGGTATTATTATCTCTATTTTTTAAATGAGAAAATTGAGGGCCAGAGAAGTCACAAAACCTGTTTAAGTTTACACATTGTTTAAAATCACAAAAAACATATTAGACAAAGTCTAACAACTTATTAACAGTGGTTTGGTTTATTGTGTGCCTGCAATACATAAAAAGGTATCCATGTAGTCATTAAAATGATATTATAGAATAGTTAATGACATGGAAAAATGTTCATGGTACACTGTCAAATGAAACAAGTTAGGTTCCCAATAGTATAAAGTTTATGATCCCATAAAAAAGAAACCAAAAATATGTCCATTTGGTTTAGGTGTTGTGACTACGGAATGGTTTTCGTTTTGGTCTTATGGCTTCTCTTTGTTTTAAACTTTTATACAGTGAATATTAGTATTTTACAATGAAAATTGTTTTTTAAAGTCAAGATATATTTTGATAATTTGTATACAGGAATCAGGGTGGGAGGATCTTCTAATTGTTGCTATATGTGTAACTTGATGCAAGAGATTAGAAACAAAGGGAGGGATTTCTCAAAGTCAAAGGTAGGCCATATTTATCACTTCAGGATTCTGCTATAATTTTTTTTTTTTCTTAACCCCTGGCCTACAGATTTAATGGTGCTGAAAATAGACTTATTGATAGAGAAGGTGGAATTTTGACATCAATATCTTTTGGGCCTTTCTCCCTCACCCCATCTCTTGCCCTAATCTCACTGCTTGTGCATGTCACACCATCATAAGTCTTCAGGGTTCCAAACATATGTCATAGATCAATTGTAAATGGAGGGTTGGTACTTAAGGAAATAATCTCAGATTAGCACCTACTAAATTCCAAACCATGTACTAAACGCTATGCACAGACACTCTTTGTTTCTCAGCGTGTTTAAGAATAGAGAAACAATAAAAGCCTATGGAAGTTTTTATAACAGTAAATTTGTGTAAAAATAAATGCAAACCTAGGAAAGGACTTTAGGAAGAGTGATTTCCAGTGACCTAGATGATCATTACTTATTTTAGAATGTAGAGTGGTATCTGTGGATTAGAGTGCTTTTATAAGACTCCCTGATTTAAGAGGGATCTTAACTAATTCCAAAATGTCCCACAGGTTTTGAACAGATGAAAGCAAGAGTCAAGGGTGGCCTAGTATAGTGGAAAGTGTGCCAGACTGAAAGGCAGAACATGAGAAAGCAAGTCCTTGTTTTGCTGCTGTCCAGAGGGAGAAACACAATCAAACAGATGATTTTATAGAGGTTCAGTTTTTTCCTTTATAAAATGCAAAAAAATATCCTATTGACCCTACAAGGTTGTAGGAGAACAATGAAGGAATGAGAGATAGGATATAAAATGGCAAAAGCAGTTTGGGATCAAGTGATGTAGGCCACGATGTTTTGAAAATATGGATTACATTTAACCAGTAAAATGATGCTTTCAGGTAGAATTGTAAGGTCAGTCTTGCATGGGAAGGGTGGATGGCAAAACGGCTGATGACTTTGCCCATAGCTGTAGTTACTGAGCTATGGGCAAAGTACTGGGTTAGGTAATGGTGAGAAGGATCAAAGGTGGAGTAGACATTATTTCTGCTCTCAAGTACCTCCTAGTTTGTGGAATAAAGATAATTCAGGGTTTTACTGTTTTTTTTTTTTTTAATCTTTTAATTTTGTATTAGAGTATAGCTGCTTGTTCCTTGGAAGGAAAATTATGACAAAACCTAGATGAATTATGAAAAAGCAGAGACATCACTTTGCTGACAAAGGTCCATATAGTCAAAGCTATGGTTTTTCCCAGTAGTCATGTGTGGATATGAGAGTTAGACCATAAAGAAGGCTGAGCAGTTGAAGAATTGATTGTGGTGCTGGAGAAGATTCTTGTGAGACCCTTGGACAGCAAGGAGATCAAATCAGTCAATCCTAAAGGAAATCAATCTTGAATATTCATTGGAAGAACTGAAGCTGAAGCTCCGATGCTTTGGCCACCTGATATGAAGAGCAGACTCACTGGAAAAGACCTTGATGCTGGGAAAGATTGAGGGCAACAGAGGATTACATGGTTGGATGGCATCACCAACTCAGTGGTCATGAGTTTAAGCAAATTATGGGAGATAGTGAAGGATAGGGAAGCCTTGCATGCTGAAGTTCATGGGGTTGTAAGGAGACAGACATGATCTAGTAACTGAACAAACAAACACCTGATTAACTATATTGTGATAGATTCAGGTGAACAGCAAAGGGACTCAGCCATGCATATACATTTATCCATTCTCTTCTAAACCTCCCTCCCATCCAGACTGCCACATAACATTAAGTAGAGTTCTATGTGCTACACAGTAGGACCTTGTTGGTTATCCATTCTAAATATAGCATCCCAAAGGATAATTAAGCTTAATGATTAAGTTTAGGGACTGTCCATGTTGCTGTAGATATATACCAAGGTAACTATTTCCCCTGTCCTCTGAGACATGAAGACATTTCCCCCTCCATCTGAATCTTGTTGTACAAGTAATACTTAACCAGACAGAAAAAAGTAAAGAACATACTTATCATATGAACAAGCGAAGGCATGTGTTTTTGGGAGTCACATGGTCCATCAGAAATGACAAAGGCTTAGGTGCAGCTCACTTAGCCTGAGCAAAGTCTTTGCCCCACTGTACTTGTAGCAAGAGATAAGTAAAAAAAAATAACCTTTTAGAATAGATTTCTAAAGGCCATAGGTGTCATTCACCACATGGCAAGTGCAGAAGGGACTGAGTTAACACCAGTATCGATAAAGACACAAGGGCTGCTAGCAGCTGGGAACATTGACAAGACATCTCAAGATGATCTACTCCTGCTTAGCACTTGGCTCAAGGTGATTTACGGAGAAGGCGATGGCACCTCACTCCATACTCTTGCCTGGAAAATCCCATGGACGGAGAAGCCTGGTGGGCTGCAGTCCATGGGGTCGCGAAGAGTTGGACACGACTGAGCGACTTCCCTTTCACTTTTCACTTTCATTCACTGGAGAAGGAAATGGCAATCCACTCCAGTGTTCTTGCCTGGAGAATCCCAGGGACGGGGGAGCCTGGCAGGCTGCCATCTATGGGGTCACACAGAGTCGGGCATGACTGAAGTGACTTAGCAGTAGCAGTAGCAAGGTGATTTATTCCTGGAGACCAACCCACACAGAAGCTCCTCCCTTGTGTCCATCAGAATTCAAAGACCACCTCTAACCTCCAACAAATCACACTTTGTTGGAAGTGTTAACTTATTTCTCTGCTTTTGGTCTATAGGGAGGATGTTCCTGAGGGTAGAGATCCCTTCATCTCTCATCCTGTGGTGTAAAAAAGGAATTTAAAAGTCTCTTTCCCTCTCATAATATGTCAGTCTATAATCATGCTTTATTTCTACTCCTAGAATCTAACCCAGTATTTGGCACATTGCACAGTACCATTAGGGTCTTCCCAGATGGTGCAGTAGTAAAGAATCCACCTGCCAACACAGGAGATGCAAGAGACGCAGGTTCGATCCCTGGGTCAGGAAGATCCTCTGGGTAGGAAATGGAAATCCACTCCAGTATTCTCGCCTGGGAAATTTCATGGAGAGAGGAGCCTGGACGGCTACAGTCCACGGGGTCACAAAAAGTCGAGCACACTCATACACATGCACGATACAGATAAATATTAAGAGGAAGAAGCAAATGGAAATATGTAGCCTCAGGATATGTATTAAATGACCAAAAGTGTCCTATTAACTGACTTGTCCTAGCTTCTAACCTAGTAGGGGAAAGCATGACATATATGTAGTCAAATACTTGAGGATGGTTTATGCTTAATATAGTGTTTAATTAGATTTAGATGAATATAGCATGTGTAAGTTGGGCAGATAAATGCAAATAAGTGCTAAAAGTGAGTAACTAAGGGTCTCCTCTGGTGGTCTAGTGGCTGAGACTCCACGTTCCCAATGCAGAGGGCCTGGGTTTGATCACTCCTTGGCCAGAGAACTAGATCCCACACGTTGCAACCAGTCGTTCACATGCCTCAACTAAAGACCCTGTATGACGCAACTCAAGATCAAAGGTCCTGCATGCCTCAACTAAGACCTGGCACAGCCAAATAAATAAATGAAGGTTTTTTTAAAAAATGAGTAATTGAAATGAAAAATCAAAGCAAATTTTCAGCAAGTTCTAAGGGTATGTGAATAAAAGGGTTGTTGACTAAGCAGATGCAAATATGCCTCCAAACTTTGTGGAGAAAATACTAGAAACATGCCATTCGACTCACCTGTGACTACTGTCAACACTGAATGTGAACATTGCGTAGTCAGTTTTTAATTCGGTTCCTTCCCTATGAGTAATATATCCTCCCTCTCGCTCTCATTTGTATCTTCAATGAAAGACTGAAGAACAAGGCATTATCCTTCCTACTACTTCGAAGAGAAAACTAAGGCACCAAGAGGTTCCTTTGCCTTGGGTGTTGAGGAGCCCAGCTCTTGGCCTCTGTTTCTTTTACTAACTGAGCCATCCTTTGATCTGCAGGCCTTGAGTCCCTATCCTAAGATGTGACTCCAGGCTTATTTTCATCTCCACTTTGTTCTGCCTCTAGCCGCTCTGCTTCACTCAGAAATCTATAGCTTTCATTAACAGGAGGAAACTACGTTAAGGGTGGCCTTTCAGTGGGCTTGACTCTTAAAAGTGCCATTTCTGTATTTGTCCTGGGGTTTGGGAAGGCTCAAAGGGAGCCCCTCCTCATTCCATTCTAAGGAAGTCTCAGAGTCAGCACTTCAGGACTCAATACAATATTTTAATGGAGAAGGGGCCCAGAGACCATTATCCAGAAGTTACTAAATGTCAGGACCATGGAGGCAGGCTTTATGGATTTCTTTAAAGAGCTTCATTAACTTGACTAATTGGAAAGTGGAGATTTGCAGACTTGTCAGCTCATAGGGGTGAGAAGACAAAGTCAATAGGGTGTGTGTGCAGGACACACGGGGCTGTGATAGGCCACGCACGATTCCCGCAGATGGACAGTGTGTCTGCCTTTGGTCCATTGCAAACAGGGTGGTAACTGAGGCAGCAGCATGAGACAGGAAGAGCCAGAGACTTGGCTGACCTGAACTGGATAAGAATCCTGCCTCAACCAGTTATTAACCTTGAGTGTATAAAACAACCATTGGAATTTTCTGAGCTTAATTTTTGCCTCTGTAAAATAGGAGGTATTCTACCTTAATTCTATCACAGCCCTGGTGATAATTCATACTAATGCACTCTGGGTGGATATAATGACCTAAAAACACATTTACCTTTATTCCCTAAATGAAAATAAAACATGCCTTAAATATTAAATTATACAAACCCACAGAGAAAAAGGGAAAGGAGAAGAAATAAAAGCAATAAAAGTTGGGAGCTGTGAAGTTGATGGACAGCTGTTAAGTGAGCATATGTAAGGAAGCTGAATTCTGAACTTGTAGTGAGAAAGACTTAAAAAAGTATTGATCATGTAATGCATATTAAACCCTCCTAAAGTAATAAATTTTTTAAAAAAAGGACAGGAATTGGGTTGTCATGTGGTTCTGGGAATGGGGATAAAAATGAGCAAAAATAAGGAGTGCTGGAAACTTTATATAAAAAGCATTCAAATTGCCATATAACTCCCCCTATTTTGTCTTCCAACTGTTAAAAGACTAAAAATGATAAAATAGAGATTTGTGATAAGTTATCAGTCATGGTTGTGGGGAAAGTACTTTACTGAAAATATGAGGGCTGAGTTTATGTTTACACACTGAATGCTGAGACCCACAATACTCTTCCCTCGTGTAAGCATTGCAGACAGAAATTTGAGGATTTCCTCTAAGGGGAAAGTGATTCACCCAAAAAGAAAGACACAAACTAAACAAACCAGGCAGATAATCCTACAATGACATGCACAGTTACAAGTCACAAACATTGGTTCTTCTAAATAGATTTTTATTTCCCAACTCTTAAATGTAAGTAGACAACTAAAAGTCACAGACAACTAAAAATGCATCCAATATGAAAGATATTTAACAAACCAACAGAAAGAAAAAGTAGCTCTGAGTAAGTTAAAATTATAAAAATTAAAAAATATTAGTTGACAATCTCAGAAGACTAAGAGTAAATATTCTATTCAGAATAGAATATTATGGTAAGATATACTTAGAAAATAAAGCACTCTTGTAATGATAATTATTTTATGTTCATATATTCATATATAATTTTCCTTTATATAATAGCTTATAGATATAGATTTTTCATATGTGTATAGCAGCAGAAATCAAAATTTAATAAAATGCTTCATATATAATGTTGAATTAGTGCTGAAAGTGAAATAAAAAATGTAAAGAGAAGGAAAATGAGACTGAACACATATGAAAATTAGAAGATACTTATGGGAAGTTCAGTATCAAAATAATAGAAGTTTTAAAACTAGTGTAACCAAAAAAAAAGTGAAGATTGAAAAATGGTGAAGGGAATTTTTATACTAGAGAAAATACTCACTTCTTGACTGAAGGGTTTTACTAAATGATGTGGCTCATGAGTAATTTAGGCACTTCAGACTGGACATGTGCTATCTAGTTGACCTTCTCTCATTTAGATTCCTAGCCTGGTCCATTTACGTATGTTTATTTGCCTCCTGAACTGAAGGCTTCGTTAGACTTGCTCTGCCGGGGTTTGAATGCTATCCACCTGTGTTGTTATGCTCACTCCAGCACCTACAGTGTATTTTCAGTCAAGTTACTCAAACTCCCTTTGCCTCCGTTTCATGTGTGCATGTGAAGTCACTTCAGTCACGTCTGACTCTGTGAGACCCTATGGATGGTAGCCCACCAGGCTCCTCTGCCCATGGAGTTCTCTAGGTAAAAATACTAGAGTGGGTTCCATGCCCTTCTCCTAGGGATCTTCCTGACCCAGGGATCAGATCCGTGTCTCATGTCTCCTGCATTGACAGGTGGGTTCTTTACCACTAGCATCACCTGGGGAGTCTTTGCCTAAGTTACTTTCTCTAAAAAATAAAATTATAGATAGTACTTACCTCAAAGGGATCTAAGAAGATGAAATTATTTATTTCTGGCAAAATATTTGGAACTCTCCCCAGTCCTGGGTGTTCATTGGAAGGACTGATGCTGAGGTTGAAACTCCAGTACTTTGGCCACCTCATGCGAAGTGTTGACTCACTGGAAAAGAACCTGATGCTGGGAGGGATTGGGGGCAGGAGGAGAAGGGGCCGACAGAGGATGAGATGGCTGGATGGCCGACTCGATGCATTTGAGTTTGAGTGAACTCCGGGAGTTGGTGATGGACAGGGAGGCCTGGCATGCTGCAATTCATGGGGTTGCAGAGTTGGACATGACTGAGTGACTGAATTGAACTTAACTGGTAATAGTAAGTTCTCCATTTGATCATCAACATCCTTCAAGATCTAGTTAGAATGTCAGTCATCTAAGCAAAACCTTTCCTCACTATCCACATCCCTACATAGTTCATTCTCATTTGCCCAACATTGTAACTAGTAAAAATCTTGACAAGCCCTAAAAATCTAGTATTAAAAATGTTAGCATGTGTCACTCTCCTCCATCAAATCACGATCTCATGGGTAACAAGGGCTATGTTTTATTCATCTCTGCATTCCCAGAGTCTGACAATATGAGCATTATACAAAAGGAAACTCACACTTAATGGATCTTTTATTCACTTGTTTTTATCTGGCATTTGTTACTGAACACGATACACATTAGGACATGAGTATGCCTTGAGACCAAATGGCAGAGGACAACAATACATCAATGCATACCATTATTTATGTTAATGACATAAATATTTTATCCCCATGCTCATCTACTATTTTTATCTCCCAAAGATATTTTTTCAGGGCAAGAATTAATGCCAAGCTATATTTTTCACACTCTTGAAAGGATCTGCAGTGTATTCTACAAATGTATCTTCATGTCTCTAGCCTCTGTCACAGGGTATGGCATATTAAAGGCACCTTCTTGTTGAAAAGTGAGTAACTGAATGGATAAATGTTTGAATGGATACCATTGTCCATCTTGAAGTGGACTCCTATTAAGACAGCAAGGACTCAAATCTCTAGTGAAGAACTCTGGAGCCATTCTTAATCCCACTCTCTCCCATAACCACATCATAGTATCTAAGGTCATTGCACTTCCAGAGCTACAAAAGTGAATGGTAGTGTCTCCTTCACCCTGTTAGGTTCTCACATAAAACCAGGGGAGGAAGTAAAGGTCTCGGAAAACTTTTAAAATAACTTTTAGGAAAGACGCAGCTGCTCATTGGAGAGCCTGGTAATAGGTCTTCAATTCAGTTCAGTCGCTCAGTTGTGTCCGACTCTGCCACCCCATGGACTGCAGCATGTCAGGCTTTCCTGTCCATCAGCAACTCTGAGTTTAAGCTGCTCAAACTCATGTCCATTGAGTCAGTGATGTCATCCAACCATCTCATCCTCTGTTATCCCCTTCTCCTCCTGCCTTCAGTCTTTCCTAGAATCAAAGTCTTTTCCAATGAGTCAGTTCTTCACATCAGGTTGACAAAATACTGGAGTTTCATCTTCAGCATCAGTCCTTCCAGTGAATATTCAGGACTGATTTCCTTTAGGATGGACTGGTTGGATCTCCTTGCAGTCCGAGGGACTCTCATTCTCCAACACCACAGTTCAAAAGCATCAGTTCTTCGGCACTCAGCTTTCTTTATAGTCCAACTCTCACATCCATACATGACTACTGGAAAAACCATAGCTTTGACTAGACAGACCTTTGTCAGCAAAGTAATGTCTCTGCTTTTTAATAGTTTAAATAGCTTTTAATAGTTTTAATAGTTCTTACTGAATGTGAAAAATAGTAACCATTTACTTCCCTAATGAAGATATGAAAAGGACACATAGGAGCTATACACGTGGTGGTAGAGAGGCAGAAATTCAAAATGGTTTTTTGGATACCTAATCAGAAAGGCTTCTATAGAACCAATGTATTTGAATGCAGTTAGCAATTACTCTTAAGTATTAATCAATTTAGGGCTTCCCTGGTGGCTTAGAGGGTAAAGTGTCTGCCCACAATGCCAGAGACCTGGGTTCAATCCCTGAGTTGGGAAGATCCCCTGCAGAAGGAAATGGCACCCCACTCCAGTACTCTTTCCTGGAAAATCCCATGGATGGAGGAGCCTGGGAGGCTGCAGTCCATGGCGTTGCAAAGAGTCGGACACGACTGAGCGACTTCACTTCACTATTAATCAATTTGATACTCAAATTAACCATGAGAGTTGGAAAAGTATTAACCTAAATTATCTGACGAGGTAAATGAGGGTTTAGGATTTTTAAGTCCCAAAGTTTAATACATATTATACAGATTTCTTTGAAAAATGTATATGCATCTCAAATTAAGTAAGGTTGATCGACTACCTTTCATTTACTGCCCTCATATTAATGCCAAATGTTTCATGTACTGTGTATATAAGGTAAAACATTCTGAATATAAATTCCAAGGATCTGGGCCTTCACAATTATATCTAATTCCTATAATCATAACTTTAAAATTCTGTGATATGTCATACAAGGTGTAATTTCCGATTCTCAGGTTATCACTGTGGCTTTTCAGCTGTAGGCCGTGGGATAACCTTCCTGAGCAACTCTGCTGTGAACGTTGACATTAACCTTCATCAATTCCTCTTTCAAAAACAGATGGCTTTTCATTTCACATACCTCTTTCTTATTGTGAATAACCTTTATTGGTGCTTAGCTTAGACCCTTTGGGAATTCATTTTTTAAGATGTTAGTTTATTGCAACCTGGGAGAAACAAGGAAATATCCCCGACAGAGATGTCTGACACATGAGCGGGAGCAGAGAAAAAAACCACCATTTCCTTCTTTAGAGACTGGTGGCTACTTATATTACTACCATCAGAGCACAGTTCCCACATCCGAGGATATCCCATGGTGTAATATGGTCAATAAATTTGTAAAGTGTCATATTAAAGTGTCAAACAGCACCCTATATTTTTCTGTAATCATTCCCATCTTTCTTGTAAATGTGTTTTCAACATATGTTGTACTCCTCGATAACAAAGACCATGACTGCTTTGCTCACCACTGTCTGTCCCTGTGAATATCAGATACCGATATGTAGCCAAACCCAATACATTCAAAGGAACCAGGTGACCATGTCTCTATCCTCCATGGGATAGTCAAAATTCACCTTTAATTGTAAAGGGCATTGGCAGTCCCCCAACCTAGAAACCTTCACCTTCAGTGGATTTTCATTGTATTCTGCATGCCTCTCTCCCTGCAAGGTTTTCAACTTAAAAGTTCAAGCACACAAAAAACTTGAAATAATTTTACAGAGAACCCTTATATAACTGCCATCCCTACATATGCTACAAATAACATTTTACTATACTTGCTTTATTAAACATCTAGCCATCTTTCCACCCACCCATCATTCCATGGTGTTTTTTTTTTTTCTTTTGTATTTCAAAATAAGTTGTAGACTTACATGTCTTCTGCATTTTCTGAGCATGCATATCAATAAGAGTGCTGTGTTTGTTCATGAATTTTTTTTACCTTTGCTAAATTTTGTGTATTTGGAATAAACAAATATTAAGCATACATGGTGGACTGAAAGGAGATCAGACCAGTCAATCCTAGGGGAGATCAACCCTGAATATTTATTGGAAAGACTGAGGCTGAAGCGGAAGTTCCAATACTTTGGCCACCTGCTGCAAAGAGCTGACTCATTGGAAAAGATCTTGATGCTGGGAAAGATTGAAGTCAGGAAGAGAAGAGGATGACAGAGGACAAGATGGCTGGATGACAGCACTGACTCAATGGACATGAGTTTGAGCAAACTCCAGGAAACGGTGAACGACAGGGAAGGCTGGCGTGCTGCAGTCCATGGGGTCGCAAAAGGTTGGACATGACTGAGCGACTGAACAGCAACAACAACAACAGAACATGCATTCAGTGAGTTAGACACTCATATTCCTATGTAACCCAATCCTCAATCAAAGCGCATCACTTTAAAGATTCTCCTTATTCTTCTTCACCAAAGTTCATACCCTTCACTCAAATAGACCTAACTATGTTTCTGACTTTTTTTCCTGTTTGTTGTTTTTCTCTTTTCATTTATTTGTTTTGGTTTGGGTTTGCCTGTTCTAGCACCTAATGTGTATTCTTTTGTTTATGGCAGTTTGGTTTTATTAGTGTAATGTTTTTAAGAATCATTCATATCTTGTTTCCTTTCTAGAACTGAAAAAATGCTTTATAGGAGTTTCTCATCGAGAATATATTCTGACCCCATCTAACCCTGAGGATTCAGACCCTTTCCACTTCCCAATGGCCCACTGTTTCAGCCACATTTTCTTCTAACAATCCCAGAAGCACAGCTCCCTCTTTCACAGATTACTTTTGCTTTAACTTGCTGTCCTCTCTACCCAGAGCAAATGTCACGTGTCTCTACATCTGAGTCCTTCCTTTGTAGCTTTTGGGGCTCAGTCCATATATCATCTCAGAGGTCTCTCTCCAACCACCTTATCTGAAGTAGCCCTCTTGTCCCTGATAACTTACTGTCACAGCATTTTATTTATTAGCTCTTATCACAGGCTACCACGCTCTTGTTTCTTGGCTTTTTTATCTTTTAGTACTCCTATGAGAATGTAAGATATGTAAGCCTAGGTTCTAATTGTGTCTTTTCTGTTAACCTTGGTATCTTCAGAATAAGCACAACTGGGGGCATGTAGTAAGTATTTTATCAGAATTTGCTATCGAGATACATCTAACTTTGGAGTTTTGTTGCCATATAGTATAGCTTAACAACATTAATACTCCTTGAAATTACTGTTTTATACAACAAAAATTGGTTTTGATTACTGTTAAAATGCAAGTTGGTTTTTTAGTCGCTGAGTTGTGTCCAACTCTTTTGTGACCCCATGGACTATAGCCTGCCAGACCCCTCTGTCCATGGGATTTTTTAGGTGAGATTACTGCAATGAGTTGTCCTCACCTTTTACAAGGGGTCTTCCTGACCCAGGAATTGAACTCTCATCTCCTGCTTGGCAGGCAAATTATTTCCTGCTGAGCCACCTGGGAAGCACCAAAATGCAAATACCTGTAGAAAAAAAAATTGCTTAAACTTTCTCAGTCACTTATATTTAGTGTGAATGTTTTCTTTCTTTTTTTTTAAGTATATATTGGTAAATAGCAACATTTATTGTGTTATGGCCTGATGGTCTTTCTGAAGCACTTTGACATATAATGTCTCATTTGATCCTAAAGCCTGGAGAATTATATATTATTGTTACAAATATTTTGCAGAAAGGGATAAATAGAGGTTCAAAAGAGGAAGGACTTATCCAAAATCACACGTCTGGTAATAAGTGCAACCATGTTTCCCATTTACAATTCTAGTTTTCTTTCCACGATTTTATGCAGAAAAACATTAGGACCCTCAGCAAAAGAGTGAAAAACACCACCAGCTGCAGAGATGGAGAAATGAGCTTTACAAATATCAAGTTAATCTATTCAGTAACTCTGTTTGAGAAAAATCACTGTCCCCAGTTTTTCAGTCTTACTGAGGTACAATTGACAAATAAAAGATGTATATGTGTAAGATATGCAACATGATGTTTTGATGTAAGTATGATGTTCAAGCTGGTTTTAGAAAAGGCAGAGGAACCAGAGATCAAATTGCCAACATCTGCTGGATCATCAAAAAAGCAAAAGAGTTCCAGAAAAACATCTATTTCTGCTTTATTGACTATGCCAAAGCCTTTGACTGTGTGGATCACAATAAACTGTGGGATATTCTGAAAGAGATGGGAATACCAGACCACCTGACCTGCCTCTTGAGAAATCTGTATGCAGGTCAACAAGTAACAGTTAGAACTGGACATGAAACAACAGGCTGGTTCCAAATAGGAAAAGGAGTATGTCAAGGCTGTATATTATCACCCTGTTTATTTAACTTATATGCAGAGTACATCATGAGAAATGCTGGACTGGAAAAAACACAAGCTGGAATCAAGATTGCCGGGAGAAATATCAATAACCTCAGATATGCAGATGACACCACCCTTATGGCAGAAAGTGAAGAGGATCTCAAAAGCCTCGATAAAAGTGAAAGTGGAGAGTGAAAAAAATTGGCTTAAAGCTCAACATTCAGAAAACTAAGATCATGGCATCCGGTCCCATCACTTCATGGGAAATAGATGGGGAAACAGTGGAAACAGAGTCAGACTTTATTTTGGGGGGCTCCAAAATCACTGCAGATGGTGACTGCAGCCATGAAATTAAAAGACGCTTACTCCTTGAAAGGAAAGTTATGACCAACCTAGATAGCATATTCAAAAGCCAAGACATTACTTTGCCAACAAAAGTCTGTCTAGTCAAGGCTATGGTTTTTCCTGTGGTCATGTATGGATGTGAGAGTTGACTGTGAAGAAAGCCAAGCACCGAAGAATTGATGCTTTTGAACTGTGGTTTTGGAGAAGACTCTTGAGAGTCCCTTGGACTGCAAGGAGATCCAACCAGTCCATTCTGAAGATCAGCCCTGGGATTTCTTTGGAGGGAATGATGCTGAAGTTGAAACTGCAGTACTTTGGCCATCTCATATGAAGAGTTGACTCATTGGAAAATACCCTGATGCTGGGAGGGATTGGGTGCAGGAGGAGAACGGGACGACAGAGGATGAGATGGCTGGATGGCATCACTGACTCAATGGACATGAGTCTGAGTGAACTCCGGGAGTTGGTGATGGACAGGGAGGGCTGGCGTGCTGGGATTCATGGGGTTGCAAAGAGTTGGACATGACTGAGCGACTGAACTGAACTGAACTGAACTGTTACATTGTGCAATGATTACATAATCAAGCTAATTAACATATCTATCACCTCACATAGTTACATTCTTTCTGGTGGTAGTGATGGTGAGAACATTTTGAATCTTCTTTCTTAGCCAGTTTCAAGGATATCAGTTCAGTTCAGTTCAGTCGCTCAAATCAGATCAGATTAGATCAGTCTCTCAGTCATGTCTGACTCTTTGCGACCCCATGAATCGCTCAGTCGTGTCCAACTCTTTGCAACCCTTGAATTGCAGCACGCCAGGCCTCCCTGTCCATCACCAACTCCCGGAGTTCACTCAGACTCACGTCCATCGAGTCAGTGATGCCATCCAGCCATCTCATCCTCTGTCGTCCCCTTCTCCTCCTGCCCCCAATCCCTCCCAGCATCAGAGTCTTTTCCAATGTGAAAAAAGTGAACTCTTCGCATGAGGTGGCCAGAGTACTGGAGTTTCAGCTTTAGCATCATTCCTTCCAAAGAACACCAAGAACTGATCACCTTTAGAATGGACTGATTGGATCTCCTTGCAGTCCAAGGGACTCTCAAGAATATAATACAGTATTATTAACTTTAGTCACTAGGCTATCCATTAGATCTCCACAGCTTTTACATTCTGAATAACTAGAATTTTGTAAACTTTTGACCAACATCTCCCCAATTTTTCCAGCTTCTCACCCCATTCTACTCTTACTCTTTGCTTTTAGGAGTTCAACTGTTGATTTACAAATAAGTGAGATTATGCAATATTATTTTCCATGCCTAGCTTATTTCAGTCAATAGCATCCTCCAGATTCATCCATGTTGTAACAAATGGCAGAATTTTCTTCTTCTATGGCTGAATAATATTTCATTGTATGTGTATCTCACATTTTCTTTTTCCACTGATGGAGGTTTGTTGCTGGAGAACTATGATCCTGAGAGACCTTTTTGCATATTTGTTAGATTGATATTTAATAATACATGCAGTGATATTCAAAGCTCTATCTGGCTTCCCTGATAGCTCAGTTGATAAAGAATCCACTGCAATGCAGGAGACCCTGGTTCAATTCATGGGTTGGAAAAATCCCCTGGAGAAGGGATAAGCTACCCAGTCCAATATTCTTGGGCTTCCCTTGTGGCTCAGCTGGTAAAGAATATGGCTGCAATGTGGGAGACTTGGGTTCGATCCCTGGGTTGGGAAGATCCACTGGAGAAGGGAAAGGCTACCCACTCCAGTATTCTGGTCTGGAGAATTCCATGGGCTGTATAGTCCATGGGGTCACAAAGAGTCAGACACGACTGAGCGACTTTCACTTTCACTATTCCATCTTATAGTTCCCTGAGTGTATTTTCAAAACTGGGAGATCTTTAGTATGCTCCTAGAAAGAGAGAGAAAGAAGACTTTTCTTTTTAAACACTGTGTGACCACTGTATGCTTTAGACTCTGGAGAAAAATTGGTTAAGATGAAACTTCTCTGAATTTCCAAAACCGATTCTTTTTGCATATGTAGTTAAAGAAAACTGGTTTGATAAAATAATTTTTTTCAGAATACTGAGTCTCAGAAAATAATAATTTAAAAAAATTATAGGAGAAAGCTTGAATTTAGCTAAGTAAATTTAGCTAAGTAAATTTAACTAAGTAAATTTAACTATTGTTTTTGATTTTGCATTTGCCAATTGAATAGCCATGACACATATGGTCATGATTCCCTGTCTTTCCATTTTCCTATTATTTGTTGTTAAAAACTGGGATCTTTGTTGGAAAAAAGTTGAGAAGATTGTTGGACTTCTCACTTGTTTTTGTCCTGCAGAAATTATATTTTGCTCTTTGTGTATATGCTTGCATTTGTCTTGTGTGTAAGTGTGCTGGGTATAGGAAACTCAGATTTATTTCCTAAACGTAGCCCTTGAGGTGCACTCTCCAGATTGGACCACTTACAGTTATATTATTACTGAGTTAACTTGTAAATTAATTCTATTTAACTGAATTAAAAGTAAGCACTTATAGATTAAATATTTCCTAATATTTAGAACATTGGCCAAAATGAATTTCAGGTACTCATTATCTGGAAAATATTCAGTACTGAATTAATATCTGGTATTGAAGCTGACTAAAGCTTGTTGGATTGATAAGTATAATATATCTGTTATATCTAGGTTTATTAGAAATCAGGTAAAATCTTATATCTGTTGCAAATTTGTCAGCAAGGAAAATAACTTGATATGTTGAAACTTTTAAGTCTATCTAAAGTAGCCCCTCCAGATTTTGGTAGCTTGAATCTGAATGAAGGTAAATGGCAAGAATTCATTGACTGGGTCATTTCAAATAGGATGAAATATTGGAACATTGAATACTGGGAAAATCTAAGTTTACCTGCATTTGCCTTTTTGGGAGAGGAAAACTAAAGCATAAGTTTCCAATGAGAAATGTGGGAACGACAGATCACAATTACGTGCCCCTTGGTTTTCAATAAAAATTAAGATTTTTAAGAATTGAGGATATTAATATAATCAAAAAATGCAAAGTGCAATAGGAAATTATGATATATGTTTTGTGTAAAACAATGAGTTTGCATGGTCATCCTGAAATTAAACTTGGATAAATGCATTTTATTGTTAAAAGTAGGCTGGTGCTAGACTAGGTTTGGTTCCCTTCAGCTAAGGAAGCAAGTTTACTTAGAATGCTGCTTTTGATAACAGGTTATATGAACTTCCTTGCCTTTAAGTGATCTGTATTTGCTTTTGAGATCTCTTCTCTCTTTGGATAAGAGATACATATATATCTCTTTCAGTGACCCATAATCTTATTTGACCAAAAATTTTGAAACTTTTTGAAAAACTTCCCAAATATCAAATTTTATTTAAAGTTCTTTTGCCTTCCAGCTATCTTTGGGCAATGGCACCCCACTCCAGTACTCTTGCCTGGAAAATCCCATGGATGGAGGAGCCTGATAGGCTGTAGTCCATGAGGTCGCTAGGAGTTGGATAGGACTGAGCAACTTCACTTTTACTTTTCACTTTCATGCATTGGAGAAGGAAATGGCAACCCACTCCAGTGTTCTTGCCTGGAGAATCCCAGGGACGGGGAGCCTGGTGGGCTGCCGTCTATGGGGTCGCACAGAGTCAGACACGACGAAGTGACTTAGCAGTAGCAGTATCTTTGGGGCATTTTAGAGGGCCCCTGAGTAATCTCAGAGAGGAATATTTAACCAGTATTATTTGGTATGTTGAATTACATGACAGGCATTGTTCAATGAGTAATAAACCTTTTCAGGTTATATTATATGGAAAAATGCTACTAATATAGATATTCTAGATTAAAATGTAGGTATGTCCTGGTATAATATATCAGTCATAATTCTGATTATATGACCACAAATTGATTCAGCTTCTTTGTCAACAATTGTGATCAAATCTTTAACAATGACTTTTTAAGTCTTTGATAGACATTTAAGCTGATATTTTTATTAAAGTGCTTTACCTTCAAGAAGATTCCTAAGAAAGACCTTTTGACAAGTACAGGTCTGTAATACATCTCAGATTATTGCATTAAACTGGGTAAGAAATTTAAAATCTTATGGAGAAACTGATGGCTTCATAGAGTTATTAAAATAATTGGTTACTGAGTAAACTGGTGAATATGATTATAATGTTTATGGGTTTTATATGGAATTTTACTGTGTTTTCCACATATAGGGAAGCCTTTCCCTTCAAGTTAGTCATGGCTTATAGAAATCTGGTAAATTTTACCTCTGTGAATAAAATTAAACTATTTTTCTTTTCTCCCTGACTGGTCCCTCTAGAAACTTGAGGCTCTCAGGTAGAGTTATCAGGTGAATGGGAAAAACTGTCTCCTGGCATGTACAGGAATCTTGATATTTTGGGGACCAAGAATTCCACTGAGGCAGAGTCCGATGGCAGGCCTTTGGTGTGGAATTGCTGGCCCTGAGAAACCTTTTGGGAATTCATTCTGTTACTCCTGAGGAGCTCCACCAAAACCAGTTTGGAGGAGCCTGTGTAGTTGACTGATCAGATTTATTTTACAAATAAATTAGTCTTGATATGGTGTGTTGGGTGTGGGGGGCAGAAGACTGCTTGCTTGAAGTCCACTGCTAAAATCACATGTATAATGCTTGTGTAAAGATTGGGTATAAGTGACAAAATGTATGAACTATACAGTGTTTCCCACTAGCATACTTCTGAGCATGTTCCCAATATCTGATCAGTTTTCCCCCAACATAAATATCTAGGTGCATATAAAGGAGGCTTAGCACCTAGGAACATGATCTAGACTCAGAAAAAGCAGCTAAATCACCTTGGCATCAAGGGACATGCTTTGGTTTATTGAAGTATTTACAATTAAAAAGGGAAATGATGAAAAAGTCTGCACTTATTTTAGAGTGTGAGGAAGTCATTCTGGCTGATACATAATTTCAATTAAACTTCACAGACCAGAGTGACCAGTATTGTGGGCTTTCAGACATGCATTATACATCTGCCTTGGCCATGGAGGAGAGAAATATATTTGAGTCAGAAATGGAGTCTCCTTGGTTCAGACATCCAAGGTAAAATGAGGCAGCGATTTTGGATGTGATTTCAGACACATTTCTGTATTTCTGAGCACTTGGGTTTTTGGAGCCATTTCATACCTGGGCAGAATGCCACTAGCCATTCATTCTCAAAGCAGTGTCTGCTGGGAGATGGTTTTTACAGCCTTATGACCTCATGGTCTCCTCTGTTAACTGTGAAACTTTAGGCAATAAGATTGCTTTAGATCAGATGTTAACAGATAAAAGGAGACACATAGTGCCCGATGGGCTTCCCTGATGGCTCCGTGGGTAAAGAATCTGCCTGCAATGCAGGAGACATGTGGGTTTGATCCCTGGGTTGGGAAGATCCCTGGAGGAGCAAACAACAACCCACTCCAGTATTCTTGCTTGAAAAACCCCACAGATAGAGTGGCCTGGTGGGCTACAATCCAAAGGGTCGCAAAGAGCTGGATGCAACTAAGCACAAGCATAGTGTGGTGGCCAGTAGCTTCTGCTATGTGTGTTTTAATACCACTGCTGCTGCTGCTGCTGCTAAGTCGCTTCAGTCGTGTCCGACTCTGTGTGACCCCATAGACGGCAGCCCACTAGGCTCCCCTGTCCCTGGGATTCTCCAGGCAAGAACACTGGAGTGGGTTGCCATTTCCTTCTCCAATGCATAAAATTGAAAAGTGAAAGTGAAGTCGCTCAGTTGTATCCAACTCTTCGTGACCCCATGGACTACAGCCTACCAGGCTCCTCCGCCCATAGGATTTTCCAGGCAAGAGTACTGGAGTGTGTTGCCTAAAACCTGCTTACATAAAATTAGACAGCTGGATACCTGGCAATAAGTCTCCACCAAAGTGCTAAGTCCAGACTGGATTTCAGGCTTATTCTTCTGAATTCCTTCTTATATAAGATTTGGATCTAGGGCATGAAATGCAGAAATATTTCCAACTCGATATCCAGTCCCCAAATCAAGGTTAGGATCATACCCCGTTTCAGCAAGAAAGAGCCTGAGCAGTTGTCATTCTATTTCCTGAAAGACTTGGGGAAGGTGAAACAGGATTGGAGGTTGAAGCTACAACCTACAACCAAGTTCCTGTGCTGAATTTGTCTTTAACTTCTCTATCCTAAGGGCTTCCCTGGTAACTCCAATGGTAAAGAATCTGCCTGCAATGCGGGAGATCTGTGTTCGATCCCTGGTTTGGGAAGATCCCCTGGAGGAGGGCATGGCAACTCACTCCTAGAGACTGAGGAGTTTCAAGAAAAGGGAGAGGGTATTGTAACAGGGGCCAGGCCCGTGCAGAAATTGACTCAGAACGGTTAGCGCAGGATTGTTAGCAGGAGACTCGGAGCTCGGAGGTTAGAGGTCCTGCCCCACCAATGGTCAGCCGGGTGGGAGTGGTCCTGGGGTGCAGAGTGCAGTGAGAGAGTTTGTGGCCTTTTTCCTGGAGCCCTCTAGGCCCTCTGGCCTCAGGCTGGCAGGGGAATCGGTGAGGAGGCCACAGAGAGGAACAGAGGGCTGTGTCCTGCAGAGCTCCACCTAGAGCTCTCGTCATGGCCATGGGGCCCCAGCATTAAAGCACAGCGACCTTTCCCCCTTCTCCACTTCCATGACCTAATGGCAGCTGCATCTCCATGGGTCGCAGTCCACAGAGCCCTTGGCAACTAGAGTATATGGACACTGCCATTAAGGTAACAGTTTCAACCAACTCAGTCTCTCTGTTCAAGTTTCAAAGAATGGTACAGCTTAGATCAGTTGTGTACCTCTGAAAAAGTGAATGTTGCTCAGTCGTGTCTGACTCTCTGTGACCCCATGGACTATACAGTCCATGGAATTCTCCAGGCCAGAATACTGGAGTGGCTAGCCTTTCCCTTCTCCAGGGGATCTTCCCAGGGACCGAAACCCAGGTCTCCCACATTTCAGGCAGATTCTTTACCATCTGAGCCACAAGGGAAGCCCATCTAAGAGGTGGCTAGAATTCAGGGTTAGGTTGCAAGGACGTTGCACAGCATTATTTCAGGTCCATCTCTCTGGCTGGGGCTATTCTCAAGGAAGAGCAGTTGTTGTGAGCTGGGTATTAACCTGATTTACATTCGCTACACATACTCCTATTGATCTAGTTAATTCTCTCCAGTTTAAATAAACCGTCTGAGGGCTGGCTGCATCCTGGTGTCCTGACTCCCTCAGTGATGATGGCTAGGCAGGGTCTGGAGCCCTGGGCACCACCAGCTAAGATCTGCCTCCTCAGCCAGGCCTCGGCACTGGAGAGAAGACCCAGCCTGCGTGCTGGACGATCACTCCCAGGCAGGGTAACCAGCCCGCACAGGGTCCCCTTCCCCTTAGCCAGGGCCTGGACCTCAGACAAGTAAGACTGTTTCCATATCTTGGTTATTATAAATAGGGCTGCAGTGAACATGGAAGTGTGGATATCTCATCAAGATACTGATTTTATTTCCTTTGGACTTACACCAAAGTGGGATTGTTGGATCACATGTAGTTCTATTCTTGATTTTTTGAGGAACTTCCATACTGTTTCCCATAATGACTTTACCAACAGAGCACAAGGGTTTCCTTTTTTTTAGCCACAACCTCACCAAGCCTTGCTATCTTTTGTTTTTTAGATAACAGCTGTCCTAACATGTGTAAAGTACTAACTCACTGTGGTTTTGACTTTCATTTCTCTGATGATGAGTAATATTGAGCAGCTTTTCCTATGACTGTTGGCCATTTGTGTATCTTATTTTGAGAAATGTCTGTTCACGTCCTTTGCCCATTTTGTGAATCAGGTTATTTGGAGTGTTTTTGCTATTGAGTATTTGAGTTCCTTGTGTATTTTGAGTATTGCCTCCTTATCAGATACATGGTTTGCAAATGTTCTCGTTCTTTCTGTAGATGGTCCCTTCGCTCTGTTGATTGCTTCCTTGTAAGTAAGCATTCATGGCAAACCCTGCAGTATTGTGAATTTAACATTTGAAACCAGGCTTATATGATGTACTTTCCATGAATAAAACCATACATTCAGGTGTATGAATCAGTATCACAGAAGGGGAAGAAATATTCCAAGAGAATTCTCCTTTGGCCATTCTTAGATATTCTGATAGACTTACAGTGTTCAGTGTTATCTGTGTGGATATTAGCTGGCTGACAGACCAGAGATTGTGTTTGATCTTGGGATTACAAAGATGAGAAAACACACAGTTCCTGTCCCTGTTAAATTTACATCTAAAAATAAAACAAAAGCATATATAAATTATGCCCTATAAAAGATACATGGTACGGATGTACACTCTGTAAAAGAAAACACCAGAACTCTAATTTACATAAGTGGGTCAGAGTTATTCTGGTTTAAAGTGACATTAGAGTTCAGATGTAAAAGCTGTGTTTAAGTTAGCCATACAGAGACTGGAGCAAAAGTGTTCTAGGCAAAGAAAATCATGTAAACAAAGGCCCTAAAAAGACAAGGATGGGATAGTTACCCACTCCAGTATTCTTTCCTGGAGAATCTCATGGACAGAGGAGCCTGGTGGGCTGCAGTCCATGGGGTTGCACAGAGTCCGACTAGACTGAGCGACTTCACTTTCACTTTTCACTTTCATCCATTGGAGAAGGAAATGGCAACCCACTCCAGTTTTCTTGCCTGGAGAATCCTAGGGACCGGGGAGCCTGGTGGGCTGCCATCTATGGGGTTGCACAGAGTCGGACACGACTGAAGCGACTGAGCAGCAGCAGCAGCAGCAAGCGCTTCATTTCCTTATTTGTAAAAATCAAATGACATTTGTGTTTATTTCATTGCATTGTTAAAAACAAAATAATATAGGAAATGTTTATAGAATTATGCTTACCACATAATCATAATAATTTTAGATATTTTATAATAATAGAATATTATTTTATGTTTATTGAAGGGTTTAATTTTAATAATGATTGATAAATAGCTGATAAAGTAATACCAAGGATAAGTCTAAGTTTCTGGCATGAGAATCACCCAGGTAGATGGACGGGTCAAGCATAGATATGAAGGCAGACAAGTGATCTGGAATGCGGTCTAACTTTGGGATTCATTGAAATACGGACGATGTTCGAAATGTGAATGAGGTTTCATAGGGAGAGGATGTACAGTAAGAAAACAGTAAAGCCATCACTGAAGCCTAGCACAACACAAATTAAGGAGCAACTGGGAGAGGAGGAGATTGTCAGAAAATGGAGCTAAGAGATGGGTGAGGAAAGACAAAGAAAATGAAGCCAAGAGAACAGAAAGTTCCAAGAAGGTGGGCATGACCATCTGTCCTAAATGATGTCAGATGAGATCTGAACAATACCTGCTGGATCCAGCAGCAGGTGATGACTGGTGACAGTAAGAATAGTGTTACAAAAATGGCGAGAGGAAAAGCACATTTTAGGGATCAAACAGTGAAAGGGGGTGGGGCACAGATGGGGGTGGTGTCCGTAGAAACCTTGAGAATCTTGGCTCCGAGAAGGTTAAGGAATTGGTTGGTTGAAAAGAGTTTTGAGATGAAGAGAAGACTTGATTAAGAAGGCAATAGAATATTTGAAATATTTCATTATTTGATATTTTTTCAAACCACAAACTTAAATATTAATATATACCTACTTGTAACAAAGCAGATTGTCACCCCACTTCTATTTGTCCTCAGCCTTCACTCACTCACACATGTATCTAGCCAGTTTTAGCAGGATGGTATGAACCTTTTCCTGGGTTCATGCTGATATGTACAAGAACATATACTCGTATGGGGAAGATATTAAGACTTGCTTTGTTTTTTGTCCTAAATGGAATTATACCATATACATGTGTTTCCAATTCCTTTGAACAATATGTCGCCTCTACAAATGAATAAATATGAAGCTTTTTTGTAGTCTGTTTATACTGATATGTAAATGTATATTTCATTTTGAAAGTAGACAATCATATTCAATATAAATAAGAGGGTTTTGTTTTTTCACACAGTTTTTTTTTTGTTGTTACCACTTCTTTTCCAGCCCTGATCCATCTGTCCACAAAACTCTTACTTGTAGCTTTTACAGGTTTGTTTACTACTGAGTGCTTATTATTTCACACTTTTCTTCATCTTCAAATAATCTTTTCTACCTTTTATTTACTGTAACATGTTTATCTCTTTCCTGTAAGAAAACATGCAGCTATTTAAAAATAAAACATAAAGACCTTAGTAACATATTTATTTTTCCTAAAAAGATGTCTATCCTCACCTGCATTCATAGGTGGTTCAAAACAGAATTGAAAAAAAGGAAAGGCCATATACCTTTAATAAATAAATATGTGGAGTTCAAATAGCGTAAGGCAGTTTAATTTATGTGAAGAATTTCAAAATACTATGCCTCTCCATGTTAACCAGGTTAACTAAAGAATATATAGCAGCTTCCCAGAGAGATCATTTCATCTGACTCAAGTTGTTCTCCCCTGGAGTAGAATAAAATAGCTATGTGATAACCAAGAGTAACACTGAACTGTGTCTTAAAATGGGAAATGAATGGTTCTATTAGGGCCAAATGAATCTGCCAAAGGAATTTATGCAGAATGTGTTTTAGATTTAGAATTTGCATGCCATGCTAGTTTTTATCGCTATTAATGTGCTATTATGAAGCTGGAAATTTGATGTTTTAAAGTGCCTCCTGATAGTGAATTAGTCAACACATAAAATGCTTTTGAAGTAGCATCCCAATTTTCCAGCTGAAATCTTTGCATCCCAAGGTGATTAAATGACTCTGATCAGGTATTTCAATTGCTGTACTTCACACCGCTGCAACTTTCTTCATAGGGGTACATGTACTTTGGGGTATCTACTGTGTTCCATGTTCTGAATTTGAAAGGTGTTTTGCACATGTGATCACAAGTACATCTTATCATTACATGAGATAGTTATTATTTGCCTCCAGTTTAAAGGCAAAGAAACTAAGACTTAGCTATTTTGCAAAAGGAGGTCAGAGCTGCTATTTGGCAAAGCTAGAATTGTGAGCATGAGTCTGTGGGATGCCCACAGCTGGAACCTTTCTAGTGGGTCATGCTGCATCCTTCACATCCAGGTGTGTGGCCTGGCTCAGGAACTTGGTTCGATCTGCATTAAACCAAGTTTATATATATGAGCAATGACAAATTTTAAGGACATTTGAAATATTAACAACTTATTGACCAGAGACATATTAATACATCTTCAGTTATCTGAATATTATTGATCAGAGTGTTTCAATATTCACTTACACAACAAATTCCCTGTCACCGGCGTTAGTTTCTGCAAAAATCCTGAAGTCAAATAATGTGTTGAGCATCGGGCATACATTTATTTTATATTTCACTAAAGTTCCTTAACATATGTAAAAATTATTCATGTTTTACATAAACAAAGACTTGATGATGATTGACCTGGAGGGTAGGGAATAAAACAGAATGATTATGTCTACATTTGTCTCTTTCTGAAACCCAAGTACTAAGCTACCATTCTCTATCTGTTCTACTCTTCTGTTATCTATTCCACACTCCTCCCCAAAAGTATTTTGGTGCTTACTATATACTTACTTTGGGTTTCACCAGTGGCTCAGTGGCAGAGAATCTGCCTGCAATGCAGGATCCATGGGAGACAGGTTCAATCCCTGGGTCAGGAAGATTCCCTGGAGGAGGGCATGGCAACCCACTTCAGGATTCTTATCTGGAGAATCCCATGGACAGAGGAACCTGGCAGGCTATAGTCCATGGGGTTGCAAAGAATCGGACATGACTGAAGCAACTTAGCATCCACACATATACTTATTTTACTGTAAACATTAATACTTGTTCCTTATCCTCATTGCATATAATCTCAATACTGGCTGCAAGTCTGCTAGTGGCTTCTCATTCCAGGCCAAGAATAAAGAAGCAGGGTCTATGGGGGTTACGTTTTACAAACAGGTTAGAGGCTTGACTTGGCCATACAATCAAATACACACTTTTTTGTGGAGGTGGCATATATCATGACAGCCCAGATTACATTAGTTGAAGAAAGTCCCCTGCTAGGGCCAAGAATGGGGCCGGGAAATACATTCCATCTACTGGGAGACATGGCAAGTCACATTTAACAGGATGTGCAGGTAATCGTGTTATATGTAATAAAGTGGATAGCTATGGACTATATAATCTACCATATTTCCAAAAGCATAACTAAATCTGAGCATTTCTGGCTGGATTTTTAAACCCCTATAATCTGGATACACCCTATCAACTCACTGGTAGTTACTGTCTAAAGTAATCCATCTGCTCAGCCCACACTACATTGTTATCTACCACTTACTGATCATGCTGTGGCCTCCACCTTGGATATTGTCTTCCTTTTCCCCTACTTCAGTACATTTCAGGGACTTCCTAGTGGCTCAGAATGTAAAGAATCTGCCTGCAATGCAGGAAACCTGGGTTCAATCTCTGGGTGGGAAAGATCCCCTGGAGAAAGGAATAGCTACCTACTCCAGTATTCTTGCCTGGAGAATTTTGTGGACAGAGGAGCCTGGCAGGCTACAGTCCATGGGGTCTCAAAGAGTTGGACATGACTGAGCGACTTTCACTTTTGATACATTTCACTTCATCTTTCTTAACATCCTGTTCAGTCACACTGTAAGATGTGAATGGGCTTTAACAATGGAATATGGGAGAAGTGATGTTTTTCACCACCAAGTCAGACCATAAAATACACTGAATGATGTCATGTTAAAAATTGCAATGTCATAAGACAAAAGGAGCCTGGATCCTTGAGGACCAAATTGGGTAAAGGCAGCCAGGGATAGCGGCCTGACCCTAACAAAGAAGTGCACTCGCCATCCACACACACACGCACACAACACGTGCGTGCACATACACACACAATGAGGCAGGCTAAAATGCCCATGAGAAAAAAGAACATTCTAAAAATAATTTATTAAACCTGAAGTATAAAGAAAAGAAATAACACAGAAAAGAAGAAGCAAGTAGAAATATTATAGACTAAAACCAAACAGAGTAATAATTATATTGATACATGACACAGATGATCATGCTAGATAAAAAATATCAGGAGCCAACTATATGCAATTTACATGAGAGGTATGTTAAATCTATAGATACACATAGTGTGAAAGTAATACAAAGATACAAAATGATATATCATGCAAATACTAAACATATAGCTATACTATATGAGGCAAAGTAGACTGGGATGCATGGACTATTACCAGAAACAGAGGGTTGTTTTATAATGTTCAATGTCATTTTATCAACTTGGAGCTTTGATGTAACTGCATAATATTAAATGTTAATTTATCACACCATAATAATCCTGAATAAATCTGGATCTGTAACAAAATAGTATATTTGTTGTTGTTGTTCAGTCACCAAGTCATGCCTGACTCTTCGCAACCCCATCGCAACCCCTTCGCGAGCCTGACTACAGCATGCCAGGCTTCTCTGTCGCATACCATCTCCCAGAGCTTGCACATGCAGTTCATGTCCAGTGATTGGTGATGCCAGCCAACCATCTCACCCTAGGTCGCCCTCTTCTCCTTCTGCCTTCAATCTTTCCCAGTATAAAAGTCTTTTCCAGTGAGTCAGTTCTTTGCATCAAGTGGCCAAAGTATTGCAGTTTCAACTTCAGGATCAGTACATACAATGAGTATTCAGAGTTGACTTCCTTCAAGATTGACTGGTTTGATCTCCTTGATCAAACTCAAGGGACACTCAAGAATCATCTCCAATACCACAGTTCAAAAGCATCAGTTCTTTGGTGCCCTGCCTTCTTTACTGTCTGGCTCTCACAACCACACGTCACTACTGGAAAGACTATAGCCTTGATTATACCGACCTTTGTTGGCAAAGTGATTTTTGCTTTTTAACACACTGTCTAGGTTTGTCATAGCTTTCCTGCCAAGAAGCAATTATCTTCTTATTTCAGGGCTGCAGTCACCATCTACAGTGATTTTGGAGCCCAAGGGATGAGGGAATCTGTCACTGCTTCCACCTTTTCTCCTTCTATTTGCCATGAAATGATGGGACCAGATGCCACAATCTTCGTTTTTTTAATATTGAATTGTAAGCCAGATTTTTCACTCTCCTCTTTTACCCTCATCAAGAGGCTCTTTAGTTCCTCTTCACTTTCTCCCATTAGAGTGGTACCATCCAAATAACTGAGGTTTAAAATTGTATACACATTCTATATACCCATTTTATACACATTTCCAACCAAAAACGGATGGAATCAAAAGGAGAAAGAAATGAACAAATTCAGTGAGTTTAGCTTTGTTCTCAAGTGATGACAGAACAAACAGATAAGCTTATTGTTAAAGCCTCAGGCACTTAGTTTTACTCCAAAGCAGAGGGAGAAAAAAAGGTGGTGAGGAATCTACATTTACTAGAAGTTGAACATATCACTCCCATTTACATTCAGCTGGTTAGCATTTAATCACATGGGCACACCCAGCTGCAAGAGGATCTTGTTCTCTATTGCAGATAGCTCAGCATATATGCATGATATAGATAGAAATATTTTTACATATGGACTTCCCTGGTGATTCAGTGGTAAAGAATCCACCTGCAATACAGGAGATGCAGGAGATAATGGGTTCAGTCCTGGAGTTGGTAAGATTCCCTGGAGAAGGAGATGTATTCCACTCCAGTATTCCTGCCTGGAAAGTCCCAAGGACAGAGGAGACTGGTGGACTACAGTCCATGGGATCACACAGAGTTAAACATGACTGAGCAACTAAGCATACCTGCACATAGACGTAGATGCATATAAAGATATAGACGTGTGTATGTACGCCCATTAGTGTGTGTGCGTTGTGTGCATATAACCAGAGAAGCAGGCAAGACAGGTGCCAGTTTATTGTCGCTACCACAAGAGTGATCCACACGTTATGTAGTTTGCATTTGAAAAAATATATATGTGCTCACTTACAAAACAAAAAATGCTAAATTTAATAGAATAAAGCTAAGTTTGTCCTCTAGGTAAAGATAATATGCAACTTCCTGAGCAAAAAAACAAATCTTAGTCTATTTTCATTAATGAGCATAGCTTCAAAGATACTAAATAAAATACAAATTGAATGCAACAGTGTTCAAAATAATGATATTACAATGTTTATCCTAGGAGTATAAGAATGGCATATTTAATGGACTATAAGAATGGTGATATAGTTAGTAAAAAAAAAAAAAAAACAAATGAGAACATGAGATGAAAAGAAAAATGTATAATTTTCAGATAATATAATTGTATACACAGTGGATGCAAGTAAATACAAGAACATCTAAAAAGTTTACGAATGAGACAATTCATCAAGGTAACTTAAACAAAGCATCTCCGTGGTGGTCTCTGCTTCCCCTGCAGGGGGCACAGGTTTGATCCTTGGTGGGGAAGTTCTCCATACTATAGCCAAAAAGAAAAAAAAAAAAAGATTGCTTAAGACCACAATACAATTTTAGTAAGCTTCCTATAACAGTTAATTAGAGAGATAAAATTACAAATGCATAAAATATAAAGTGCAAAGAAATTAAGAAATATGTATGACATTTTAAAAAATTCTTAAAAATATTTTAAAGACTATAAAAGAAAGCTGGAATAAGTACAATTATATATAACAGCTGGAGAACTCAAAATAATGAGGATATCCAGATAATCAAAATCTAATTCAATTTAATCAATTTCAATGAAAATTCTCAACAGGGTGTTTAGTAAGCCATAATGTATTTCTAAATGGTATATGAAAGAGAAAGTGTCCTAGAATCGCAAAGACACTTTTGACATTACTTCAACAGATACCAATTTTTCTTACAAAGCTATAAGCAATGCAAACAAAATCGGCCCAGGGAGAAACACAAAGAAAAAGACCAAAAGTTCAGCAACATACCCACTGCACGTGTGAACTTGATATCTATTATAAATTGCTTTACACTCAACAGCAACAGATTGGATGATTCCACAAATTAGGTAGGGAAAATTCATTTTTCGTTTCATAAATATTGTACACCACTTTCTCATAAAACTTGTATTATTATTTTTAAGGAAAAGCATAGGTAATGAGTTTAGAATGTCTGAGATGTAAACAGTTACTTAAACAAGGCAGTTTAATAAAACATAAATCACAAAGGATAAGATTGACAATTCCAAGTACCTCAAAATATAATATTTAAAGCAAAACAAAAAGATAGCAATGAAAATAGTATTTTTAGAAAAGGAGGAACTGATTCCAGAATTATATTTGCAATCTATAGGAGATTTTTCAAAACCCTATAAAATATTTTAAAATTAACAGCTGAATAAAAATGAGGACTGAGTGTAGGAACATGTAATGCACGAAAGAGGCAATCTTATTTCCCTAAAAATAAAATCAGCCACACTGGATAACTAGGAAATTCAAGAAGAGTGATCAACTGTGCCAAGCTGTAGAAAGCTTTTATAAGAAAAGGACTGAACATTGGCCTTTGATCTACAGTAATTAATTATTGGGAATCTTGATAGGAGTAGAATTGGGCACAAGTGTTATGGGTAAAAATCCGATTGGTGTAAGTTCAAGAGAAAATTAAAGGAGAAGAAAAAAGAAACAAGATTATTTGTTAAGAGAATGAGTTAGTAGGATAGTGAATGAAGAAAAATGTGAGCTCGAGACCGCTTGGTAACTTTTTTAAATTATAGTATGTTTGTATTAATACAAGAAATGATTACATAGAAAGAGAACGTGTAACAAGCAGGAGAGAAAGAATTGCTTGTGTGGTGTCCTAGGTTGAAGCTGAATGTCTGTGGAAAGGCGGCCTTAGAAAGAAAGGCACTGGGTTTATTTCCCAGGAAAGGAGGTAGAGACGATACTGTGGTATATATGGAAGCACGTGGGCAGATTTTATAATAGGATTGTGGGGGAATTCTCGTTGTAATTGCTCTCATTTTCTCAGGGAAATAGGAAGAATCATCGTGAGCTGAGAATTAAGTTATTCGAAGTTTGGGAAAAGACAGGCAAGTTCTAAAGAGTCATAGAATAGCAAGGAGAGTGAATGGAATAGGAACACTAATAGGATTGTTAGCTTGAAATAATTGTTTACTTGAAGTAATAAATTTACATTTTTCAACTTATATTGAAAACTTATATTACATTTTTCAACTTATATTGAAAACTTATATTACATTTTTCAACTTCAGTTCAGTCTCTCAGTTGTGTCCAACTCTGTGACCCCATGACCGCAGCACACCAGCCTTCTCTGTCCATCACCAACTCCCAGAGCTTGTTCAAACTCATGTCCATCAAGTCGGTGATGCCATCCAACTGTTTCATCCTCTGTCGTACCCTTCTTCTCCTACCTTCAATCTTTCTCAAATTCAGGGTCTTTTCCAATGAGTTAGTTCTTCGCATGAGGTGGCCAAAGTATTGGAGTTTCAGCTTCAGCATCAGTCCTTCCAATGAATACTTAGGACTGATTTCCTTTAGGATTGACAGGTTTGGTCTTCTTGCAGTCCAAGTGACTCTCAGGAGTCTTCCCAAAAACAAGTTCAAAAGCATCAATTCTTTGGTGCTCAGCTTTCTTTATAGACAAACTCTCAATCCATACATGACCACTGGAAAAACCACAGCTTTAACTAGACAGACCTTTGTCAGCAAAGTAATGTCTCTGCTTTTTAATATGCTGTCTAGGTTTGTCATAGCTTTTCTTCCAAGGAGCAAGCATCTTTTAATTTCATGGCTGCAGTCACCACATGCACTGATTTTGGAGCCCAAGAAAATAGTCTGTTACTGTTTCCATTGTTTCCCCATCTATTTGCTATGAAGTGATGGGACCAGATGCCATGATCTTAGTCTTTTGAATGTTGAATTTTCAGCCAGATTTTCCACTTTCCTCTTTCACTTTCATCAAGAGGTTCCTCAATTCCTCTTTGCTTTCTGCCGTAAGGGTGGTGTCATCTGCATATCTGAGGTTATTGCTATTTCTCCAAGTAATCTTGATTCCAGCTTGTGCTTCATCCAGCCCAGTATTTTGTGTGATGTACTCTGCATAGAAGTTAAATAAGCAGAGTGACAATATACAGCCTTGACCTTCTCCTTTCCCAGTTTGGAACCAGTCCACTGTTCCATGTCTGGTTCTAACTGTTGCTTCTTGACCTGCCTACAGATTTCTTAGGAGGAAGGTAAGGTGGTATGGTATTCCCATCTGTTTAAGAACTTTCCACAGTTTGTTGTAATCCACACATTCAAAGGCTTTGGCGTAGTCGATAAAGCAGAAGTAGATGTTTTTCTGAACTCTCTTGCTTTTTTGATGATCCAACGGATTTTGGCAATTTGATCTCTGGTTCCTCTACCTTTTCTAAATCCAGCTTGAATATCCAGAAGTTTTCAGTTCATGTACTCTTGAAGCCTGGCTTGGAGAATTTTGAGCATTACTTTGCTAGAATGTATATTGAATTATAGTAATAATAAACTGAGAGCAAGTATACAATCTAAAACCATTTCATCAGTGCAGATATTTGCAGAGAATAGAGCGAGGGATGGACAGAACAAACGCTGAGGTTATGACAGACTAGTGCAATTAAGTAGAAGAAGAGGAAGGAGGTTGAGCATGGATTCAACTGTGTGATGGCAATGCTGGTTGGTGAAATGTAACTGTGTAAGGGGGAAATGACAGAATGAGGAGAATGAGAGTCACTGACAAAGTAAATGAGCTAAAGAACATTTGTCAATAAGAATAGGGCTCAAAACCACAGTTGAGTGAGGAAAAGGGTTGTGGTATTATGTTTTGCCATCTTGCGAGGGCTAATACAGAGGCAATAAAATCCCTTTTGCTCGTGAGCATGCTAAAGCATTTCTATTACTGGCATAAAAATGCTTTATAAGTAATAGCTATGACTTTAAATCACCTGATGCCGTAAATTAGAATGCTTGAGTGATGAGTACATGGACGTTGGCAACAATGTCATAAAATCTTGAAAACCTTGAAATACTTAATGAAAGAATAAAAGATATAACTCATTTTGGCAGAATATAAATTTGACACGGACAAGATTAAGGCAGGATGACAAGCTGGAAGCTGATTTCACTAATGCTTATGAGCTGTGGTTGAGATTCAGCTAGAAAAGTGGCAGAAGACAATGAGAATAAAGTCATCCAAGGAATAGTTTGGGTATAAAAACGGCAAGGAGGGGAAGGAGGGGAGGCTGATACCCAGGTTGCAGATCCCTGTGTAGACAGTGGTGTCATTAATTGAAGTAGGTCCTCTTCACAGCAGATTTCTTCAAGGAAGATGATGCCTTCTGCTCTTACATATGTCCATTTCAAACTCACAATTAAGAATGAGCAGAAGGAATTCCCCTTGTACACCCTGTGATAGTGGTTTTACTATGAACTTTGAACTACCACGAGTACAGATTATAGAACACATGAGTGATATGTTCACAAATTGGACAGAAGCTTGTGGTTAAGAGAGATGAGTGCTCATGACAAGTTTTAGAGGATGGCAAGATTTATAAGGAGATGAACCTGTAGGCAGTCCATAAGGATGATGATATTCTCAGTACAGTTGTGAGCCATTACAGTTCCTGCTGTAGAGGTGATGTTTAGTCTAAATTTGTCAGGTAAGTTTTCCAAGATCACAGCAAAAGACAGTCTTTGAGTCACTTCCATAGCATAAAATAGATGAACGGACTAATGGAAACAACTGCCCAGTGTCTGCATGTAGGTGCTAAGTCATTCGGTCATGTCCCACTCTTTGTGACCCCATGGACTGGAGCCGGCCAGGCTCCTCTGTCCAGGGGATTCTCCAGACAAGAATAGTGGAGTGGGTTGCCATGCCCTCCTCCAAGGGATCTTCCCAACCTAGGGATTGAACCCGGGTCCCTGATCTCTCCAGCATTACCAGGCGAGTTCTTTACCATTAGCTCCACCTGGTAAGCCCAATGTGGACCTAATGTTTATTTTTTTAATGAAAAACAGATAACAGCAGACTTTATGTTTCCCTAAATGTGTTTTTAAGTTTATAATAGTTACTGGAAATTTTTTAAGATTGCAAAAGTAACTATAAGTATTTGCTTGGCCATGCCAGTTTTTAGAATGAGCCATTGCATACGGGAGGAGCAAGGGATAAAAAATGAGTTCAGAGGACTGAAGATGCAGTGAAAGGAAAGCCATAAGAAAAGGATTTTCCTGTGCTTTGGCAAAAGTTACTTCTCAGTATATAATTTGGATGAATTCAGCATCTGCTTTGGACAAATTGAGAAGAAAGACATCATCTTAAAAGATAGAAAGGTAATTATACCTCTGTGTATTAATCTCAGTAAACCTTCTTTAATTTTGGGTTTCCCTGGAAGTTCAGCTGGTAAAGAATCTGCCTGCAATGCAGGAGACCCCAGTTCAATTCCTGTCTGTAATTTTAATGTTTTAAATATTTAGGCAAGAACATGAACACATGCATTATAAATACCTATTAGTGAAGAAAAGTTTCTTTTTTCCCCCCTATGAAATTCAGTATGTTGCTATATTGGTTATATTATCATCGACTAAGTCATAAACTATTAATTTAATTTATAATTTATCTTATTAAATTACCTAGACTCTTGAGTCTTTAAGCAAATACAAATTTTACCATCTTTTATATTATTTTTTAAACCATAATTAAAGGCATGACAGCCCAATTTGGCCATCATAAGTTATTAGTCTGGCATAAAAATTACTACATAGTTACTTCATTATTAAAGTGAAATTAAAGATAATAAATATCATTTACAAACTGAATGTTTTAGTGATGAGAACATTTATTGGTTCTCTCTCCTCTTATTATATCAGACTCTATAAAAGTCTAAAATGTGCACCACACCCATCAGGAATTTTTAATATAATTTCTAAGCTTCATGATTTTATTTTTTATGTTGTTCCTAGAGTTGACTAAGTTGATAATTAAAATTAAATATTTATACACATATTCATTTAATAGAATCCACATCCCCTGGATTGTTCTCTTCCCTGGGAGCAAGACTGACCTGATGTATAAGCAGAAGAGACAGCCACAGGCTGCAAGAGCTTCAATGATGTCAAAAATTATTCAGTGTTTCCTTCCCTCAAGCACCCAACTGAAATGCTCAAATAGTAATATCACCAATTTATTTTCTTTTAAAACAAACTTCACACATATATTAGCTTACCTGAACCCTCAAAATTACACTGTGACATACTGGGAAGGGAAAGGATTAAACCCAAGCAAAGTTCATAAGCCAGAGAGTCAGGGTTCTAATCTAACTAGCAAAACATATTGAAACCAGGGTACAAACCTTCATCTTATGCCTGATTCTGTTTGTTTTTTTTTTTTCATTTGAAGTATACTGAACATTTTTCAGAGGAACTCATAATGATTAATGACTTTGTTATATAAAAACCTGTACAACTAGCTGAACAAAAACACACTTTGAGTTAAAAGCCTTAATATAAATGCTTAGCAATAAGGGGAGTGTTTAGTTAGATAAACAGCTCATCTTGCTAGAAATGAACCATACTAATCAAATTAACAGGAAAACTGAAATCACACATTTAGTCAGAAGATATTTTTAAGAAAAATATTCAGTTCTATTTAGATTGTGTTGAATGTGGTACATGGATATATTCCTGAGAGAATTGTCTACTGGTAAAACTTTAAAAAAGCAGTTGGTAATATTTGTGTATTTACAGCATCTTCAATTATACCCTGAACAAATAATTCAAAAGTAAGGCAAGTCCATGTTCATGAGCGTGTAGTGCTAGTGACAATGGTTAGATAGTGGAAGTAGTAAGTGTTCAAAAATGGAGACAGAGTAAATTAAATTATTTGTAGTCTATGATACAATATGCTTTCATTTAAATGGTATCTGTAGATACTGTGAGGCAGCATAGAAGTGTTTATGGAGATGTGCATGTTTATTAGGATTGCCACATTTCAACATTATATTCAAGAATACTGTTAAAATGTGAAAAGAAAATAGTATTTCTGTCACGGTGGTTAAGTTGCTAAGTCATGTCCAACCCTTTAACTACCCCCTTTGCAACCTACCAGGCTCCTCTGTCCATGGGATTTTCCAGGCAAGAATACTGGAGTGGGTTGCCATTTCCTTCTCCAGAGGCTCTTCCCAACACAGAAATCGAGCCCGGACCTCCTGCATTGCAGACAGATTCTTTACTGACTGAGCTACAAGGGAAGCCAGTATTTCTGTTAGTGGGGTTATATATTTTTCCCCTATTTTTTCAACAGCTACATATTATAAAATGTTTAAAAGGAAGGTCAATAGATTGGCCTGAAACCAGAGTTTCCTTGTTTCCATTTCAATGTCAAAACATCATGCAATTTGGACACTCCTGCCTCATATAAGGACTTTCCAGGTGCCTCAGTTGTACAGAATCCACCTGTCAATTTAGGAGATGCAGGTTTGATCCCTGGATCAGAAAGAGCCCCTGTAGAAGGAAATGGCAACCCATTCCAGAGAGTCAGACACGGCTGAGTAACTGGGCAGGCCTGCAACGCACGCCTCCTACACATTTCCCTGGTTTATCTGGCGTGCTCCATTCCTCCCCCACCACCCTGAAGCAGGCCACTACCATCTTTTTCTTTGATTATCATAACAACCTCCAGGATAGACAGCTATTCCCTCCCTTTCCAGGGTCAATTCTAACCTTTTTCCCCTTTGTATTCTGCTTTCCTACAACAGAGAAACTGTTTTTCATTCTCCACTGGATCATGCTTTTTTCAGCTTTGAGCACTTTCCTATGTCTCCTCTTTCCCAGAGTCTCCTCTTTTTCCTGCCACTGCTAACACTTCAGAGCTCACTTAAACATCGACTGCTCTTTCCAAAGTCCCTTTGTTGGCTCCTCTTTTTTCCAATTTTAAATTTTGAAGTGTTTGAAGATTCAGTTTTTGGCTCTTTTCAATTTTTCCTCTCTTTTTAGCCAATTTCCCCCCAATTTTATAGTTTTCACTTTTATCTAAATTTTAACGACCCCCAAATTATCTCCAGCCCCAAATTCTCACTAAAGCCACACACTTAGCATATCACTGACTCCTTAACATAGCAATATATAATAGGCTTTGTTACTTTTTCATGTTCAGAAAGAACTCGTGTTTACCTGCCCATCATCACTATGGCACTTTCATCTGTCTCTGTAGGTGGCATCTTGGTTTGCCCAGTTGCTCATTCCAGAAACCTAGGAGACATCTTTCTATCTTTGCTTTCCCTCACAACCAATGGTGAGTCAATCTATCAACAAATCAGTTTTTTGTTCTAACTTCAAAACGTACTCAGATTTGATCAGTTCTTGCCAGATCCATTGTCATTGCTCTATTCCAAGCCATTAACATTTTTTCCTTGTCTATCCTCCATGTTACTGGGGGGCTTTTTTTCTTCTTTTCCACTAATCAATTTTATTCTGTGCGGTGTTACCATTTTTGTTTCGAATATGTTCATTGTATCAACATTATTGGGAAATAAGGAAGAATACCTGATTAGGTATCAGGAAGAGATATCAGTAACACTTACTGGTTATTTTATAACTGATTAAAAAATGCAATTTTTTGTTGTTGCCTATGCTGCCTTTAGAGTTCATAACAAAATTGAGTAGAAGGGGCAGAGTTCCCCACACATGCAAAGCACCCCAGCTATCAACATCAAAACCACAGCAGTGCATTTGTTACATTTGTAACTGAGAGACCTCTTTTAAAAAGGTAAATTTGATCACTTTACTCAGGAGGTTCAAACCTGTTAATGACTTCCCGGCACACTTGGATCAAAATCAGGATCTCATTTTTGGACCAATCTCCCTGATCTCACCTCATGCCACTCCCTCTCGGGCCACTGTGCTCCAGCGATAAGGCTCTTGCTGTTCCTAGCACACACCAAGCCCTTGTCGGTTTCAAAAGCCTTTATACCTGTTGCATTCTCTGCCTGGAATTCTATCTCCCTAGATTCTCACAGGTCTCACTCCTTCATGTCATTCTAGTCTCTTATTAAAGTTTGGGATGGGGAACACATATATACCTGTGGCGGATTCATGTTGATGTATGGCAAAACCAATATAATATTGTAAAGTAATTAACCTCCAATTAAAATAAATAAATTTATATTTTTAAAAATTAAAAAAAAATACCACTTCCTCAGATTCTCCTTGTCTCAGCTCTCTTAGAAAAAGGATCTTAGTCCCATGTCGTTATACTTTATTTTCTTCATCGAATCAATATGCACAGCTCTTGAAGGCAGCTTTTGTTTTTGTTCATTGATAAATCTCAAGCACTCACTAGTGCCCCTAGCATATAGAAGGTGCTCAACAAATATGTCAAAAGTGAAGAAGTTTTATAATTATAAATTACATTACTTATTTGTATAATAATTGCTTAACTGCTTCATGAGAATGCAGGCTCTAACTTGTTCACATGTGTATTCCTGGTGCCTGGAACAATAGTCAGCATATAGTAGTCTCTCAAAAAATAGTTCTTAAAATAAGGAATAAAAAAACCTTTATTGGTAAATTCCTTTAATCCTAAAATTAAAGGTATTTTAACTTAACCTCTTTATACTGCTACTGCTACTGCTAAGTCACTTCAGTCGTGTCTGACTCTGTGCGACCCCATAGACGGCAGCCCACCAGGCTCCCCCGTCCCTGGGATTCTCCAGGCAAGAACACTGGAGTGGGTTGCCATTTCCTTCTCCAATGCATGAAAGTGAAAAGTGAAAGTGAAGTCGCTCAGCTGTGTCCGACCCTCAGTAACCCCATGGACTTCAGCCTTCCAGGCTCCTCCGTCCATGAGATTTTCCAGGCAAGAGTACTGGAGTGTGGTGCCATTGCCTTCTCCAAACCTCTTTATATTGACATATAATTAAACCTTTTTAAACTACATATCAGCTTTAAAATCTATATTGATAATGCATTGGGGAAAAATTGAGGAAAAATATGTTGAGGTTTTTGACTGCTTTCTACTTCTCATGCAAAGACATACTGAAAGAGACTTTGAACTCTAAATAGCTGCTCCATACCATGTTTGTCAATTGTCTTTGATTATATCATATGCCATTCATTTTTTAAATTTAGACTTACCACAGTTCCTTATCAGAGAATACTTACTATTTATTATAACTGAGGGATTTTATGATTTATTATAACTGGGAGACTTCAAAATGCTGAATTGTAAAACTGAAGTTATAAGAAGTTTCTACAAGTCAAAGTAATGAAACAACATTTCTGAGCTTCCCTATTTCAAGTGTTTGCCACTATTTTCAAGTCCAGTGATCTATTTGAATCACTGGCAACCTATATACTTAACTTTTTAAACCTTTAAAAATAAATTTTTATTGTGAGTGTCCATTGACTATAGCATACTAAATAATAGTTTTTATATATGTATAAATTATAATTAATGAGTATACTTTGTCTTTTATAAAAATAAAATTATATATCAGTTCAGTTCAGTCACTCAGCTGTGTCCAACTCTTTGTGACCCCATGGATTGCAGTACTCTAGGCTTCCCTGTCCATCACCAACTCCTGGAGTTTACTCAGACTCATGTCCATTGAGTTGGTGACGCCATACAACCATCTCATCCTCTGTCATCCCCTTCTCCTCCTGCCTTCAATCTTTCCCAATAACAGGGTCTTTTCAAATGAGTCAGTTCGCATCAGGTGGGCGAAGTATTGGAGTTTTAGCTTTAGCATCAGTCCTTCCAATGAATATTCAGAACTGATTTCCTTTAGTATGGACTGGTTGGATCTCCTTGCAGTCCAAGGGACTCTCAGGAGTCTTCTCCAACACCACAGTTCAAAAGCACCAATTCTTTAGCACTCAGCTTTCTTTATAGTCTAATTCTCACATCCATACATAACTACTGGAAAAATCATAGCTTTGACTGGACGGACCTTTGTCGGCAAAGTAATGTCTCTGCTTTTTAATAAGCTGAATAGATTGGTCATAACTTTTCTTCTGAGGAGCAAGCAACTTTTAATTTCATGGCTGCAATCACCATCTACACTGATTTTGGAGGGCAAAAAAAATAGTCTGTCACTGTTTCCATTGTTTCTCCATCTATTTGCCATGAAGTGATGAAACCAGATGCCATGAACTTAGTTTTCTCAATGTTGAGTTTTAAGACAACTTTTTCACTCTCCTCTTTTACTTTCATCAAGAGGCTTTTTAGTTCTTCTTCACTTTCTGCTATAAGGGTGGTATATTCTGCATATATGAACTTATTGCTATTTCTCCTGGCAGTCTTGATTCCAGCTTGTGCTTCATCCAGCCCAGCATTTAGCATGATGTATTCTGTATATAAGTTAAATAAGCAAGGTGACAATATACAGCCTTGACGTACTCCTTTCCCAATTTGGAACCAGTCTGTTGTTCCATGCCCAGTTCTAACTGTTGCTTCCTGACCTGCATACAGATTCCTCAAGACGCAGGTCAGGCGGTCTGGTATTCCCATCTGTTTAAGAACTTTCCACAGTTTATTGTGATCCACACACTCAAAGGCTTTGCCATAGTCAGTAAAGCAGAAGCAGATATTTTTCTGGAACTCTTGCTTTTTCGGTGATCCAGCGGATGTTGGCAATGATCTCTGGTTCCTCTGCCTTTCCTAAATCCAGCTTGAATATCTGGAAGTTCATGGTTCATGTACTGTTGAAGCCTGGCTTGGAGAATTTTGAGCATTGCTTTACTAGCATGTGAGATGAGTGCAGTTGTGAGGTAGTTTGAGCATTCTTTGGCATTGCCTTTCTTTGGGATTGGAATGAAAACTGACCTTTTCCAGTCCTGTGGCCACTGCTGAGTTTTCCAAATTTGCTGGCATATTGAGTGCAGCACTTTCAAAGCATCATCTGTTAATATTTGAAATGGCTCAGCTGGAATTCCATCACCTTCACTAGCTTTGTTCATAGTGATGCTTCCTAAGGCCCACTTCACTTGGCATTCCAGGATGTCTGGCTCTAGGTGAGTGATCACACCATCATGGTTATCTGGGTCATGAAGATCTTTTTTGTATAGTTCTTCTGTGTATTCTTGCCATCTCTTCTTAAAATCTCTGCTTCTGTTAATTATACATAGATAAACATTATAATCAGATATTAAACATGTTTTACATTTTGAAATAATATTTTTCTTTCTTTTTTTTTGTTTTGTTTTGACTGTGGCATGCAGCATGTGGGGCTTTATTTCCCTCAACAAAGAAAGAACCCATGCCTGGTGTGCTAGGGTCTCAACCACTACAGCACTGGGGAGGTCCTTGAAACAATATTTCTTAAATTAATATCTTCAAGTTTTCATAGTTGTGTCAATGTCTACCTAACTGCATCAGTGAATTATTACTGAGGTGATTTTACCACAGGTCTAAATATGCTATAAGAACATATATTTGCACACTTGACTGCAAAGCAGACAAATAGATTATAAATGAGTCCTGTTTGACTGTCATGGCAGTGAAAACATCTGATTCTAGATCTAACTATTTTGGTGGCTTCAGGAACAAAGTAAGCACAGAAAATCAAGTTTTAGGCTTGACTGAATTTGGAATATAGCACATTTCTTCATGTCTTATGAAAAACAAGGAGTTGACTTCAGACTGAAGAAATTTTCATTGATAGAAGCACCTAAATTCTAAATTGGCTTGAAGACTTGTTTAGACCTGATATGTTGTTATTGTTGTTCAGTCACTAAGTCATGACTCTTTTGGGACCCCATGAACTGTAGCCCACCAGGCTCCTCGTCCATGGGATTTTCCAAGGAAGAATACCAGAGTGAGTTGCTGTTTCCTTCTCTAAGGGATCTTCCTGGACCAGGGATTGAACCTTGTCTCTTGAATTGGCCGGTGGATTCTTTACTGCTGAGCCACCAGGGAAACCCTGAGACCAGAGAACCAGTCCAGTAAAGTAAAAGCAAAGTAAAGTGGAGTTGCTCAGTTGTGTCCAACTCTTTGTGACCCCATGGACTGTGGCCCACCACACTCCTCTGTCCATGGGATTTTCCAGGCAAGAGTACAAGAGTGGGTTGCCATTTCCTTCTCCAGGGGACCTTCCTGACCCAGGGATCAAAGCCGGGTCTCCTGCATTGTAGGCAGATGCTTTACCATCTGAGCCACCAGGGATGCCCCAACCAGTCTAGTAAGTTGTGTAAATAAATGATCTACTGCTGCTGCTGCTAAGTCGCTTCAGTCATGTCCGACTCTGTGCGACCTCATAGACGGCGGCCCACCAGGCTCCCCCGTCCCTGGGATTCTCCAGGCAAGAACACTGGAGTGGGTTGCCATTTCCCTCTCTATTGCATGAAAGTGAAAAGTGAAAGTGAAGTCATTCAGCCGTGCCCGACTCTTAGTGACCCCATGGACTGCAGCCCACCAGGCTCTTCCGTCCATGGGATTTTTCCAGGCAAGAGTACTGGAGTGTGTTGCCATTGCCTTCTCCAAATGATCTACAGGCAGTGAGAAAGCTGCTGTCCAGCTCCCTCTTTCTTGGTCTTAGTGATGAGGTCCCCCCTGCCACTGCTCCGAATGTGATGCAGCATGGTCATGCACTTGCCCTGGGGCAAGGCGCAGTGAGCAGTTTTGTCTGCTCCGTACTGTGCAGACCCGCTGTCACCTGTCACAAGCAAATAAGCAGCTGTTTATTTTATCTTCTGCTGCTTCTTAACATGTTTTTATATACCATATTATTACACTTAATATTGTGTATAGAAAGTGCTCAATAACTTATTTTTTTTAATTATCAATCTACAAAAGCGTTTTCTTCCTATCCTGAGACTCTTTGAAGGTCCCTGTCACACAGCAGTTATGCACTAAATACTTGGATAAATTCCATTTCTTTACTGGAGTATACTTTATCTGGAGAAAGAAAAAAACAAATCCATTTTTTAAAAAGTACCTTTGAGAAAAGCTTATTAGCCGTCACCTTAGAATATAATAATGTATGTGGTATAAATGAAACAAGTAGGGCAGATAAATTTAGTTTCTTTGGACTTGAGAGTGAAAAGCACATGTACCTTTTTGCATAGCAGGCTGAAAATGCATGGATTTGCTATAATCCAATACGAGAAAAATGCATATATCCTTATAAAACCAGGACTTTTAAAACTACTTTAAATAAATGTTTATCAGTGAGAATGTAGGATGGATTTGATTCTGTTGAGGATACAATTTATTATTATATTTCAGTTAATGGTGACTTTACTTGTTCCTCATTTGTCACACAGGGAGATATTTTAAATATTCAGTAAATTGATGTGTATGTTAGTCCTTTGGAAGCTGGTTTGATTGATATTGAGTGTTTTGTTGTTATAACAATATAATGCCATTTTCTATGAATATTTGAAAAGGACTGCTATGGTAAATAACCAAATAAAGGTAATCAAGATGAAATATTCTAGTTGTGCTTTAAATCTCATTTACAATTATATAATCTTTATATTTTATAATTCTAACTATAGTAAATACATCCTTGGTTCCAAATACTGTATACCTTGAAAACTATAAATGACTTTAGGGATGATATAATACTCAATATTGTCCTATTTGTATGATTTGGAAGATAATCTATTTTTTTTCCTTTTATTTAGTACCTACTGATACTAAACATTTACTGGATACCTAGGACTAGAGATACAAAAACTAGCATTTCTTGGATAAAAATGCCTAACATAGTAGGCAAAATAGACATGTAAATGTTTATGTCAATTTCTGTTAACAGCTGATTAAATATGTTGCATTTATTAACTTTTAGCTAATAGCAAGTGAAGATTTAGAGGTTTAAGTATTATGCCCACTGTCACAAAAGGTATTAAGCTGGTAGAGCTGGAGGTATATGTACATAAACATATACACCTGCACATAATCATACACCAAAAGATTCTGAAGAAAATATACTCTGTTCTTCTCTAATTGCACTTCTCTGATCATTTTCAGATAGGCTTGCTAATCCCTTATACTAGAAATAGTGGGTACAGAGCAAGTCTTCTCTGACCCATTTTTCAAAGTATGGGAATCAAGGGGTTCACGTAAGGGGGATATCAGCAGAGAGGTTTTAGGTTAGCAAACCTAGCAGGAAGGAAAACTATTTTCAAATGGGAAATTCTGTTAGAATTCTGATACCTAGCATGATAAACTTTGTGTCCATGGAGAAAATTTACTGCTAAGGTCCACACAGAAAAACATCTATTTCTGCTTTATTGACTATGACAAAGCCTTTGACTGTGGATCACAAGAAACTGGGGAAAATTCTGAAAGAGATGGGAATACCAGACCACCTGACCTGCCTCTTGAGAAATTTGTGTGCAGGTCAGGAAGCAACAGTTAGAACTGGACATGGAACAACAGACTGGTTCCAAATAGGAAAAGGAGTTCGTCAAGGCTGTATATTGTCCCCCTGCTTATTTAACTTATATGCAGAGTACATCATGAGAAACGGTGGGCTGGAAGAAACACAAGCTGGAATCAAGATTGTTGGGAGAAATATCAATAACCTCAGATATGCAGATGACACCACCCTTATGGCAGAAAGTGAAGAAGAACTAAAGAGCCTCTTGATGAAGGTGAAAGAGGAGAGTGAAAAAGTTGGCTTAAAGCTCAACATTCAGAAAATGAAGATCATGGCATCGGATCTCATCACTTCATGGCAAATAGATGGGGAAACACTGGAAACATTGGCAGAGTTTATTTTGGGGGGCTCCCAGATCACTGCAGATGGTGACTGCAGCCATGAAATTAAAAGACACTTACTCCTTAGAAGGAAAGTTATGACCAACCTAGACAGCATATTAAAGAGCAGAGACATTACTTTGCTAACAAAGGTCTGTCTAGTCAAGGCTATGGTTTTTCCAGTGGTCATGTATCGATGTGAGAGTTGGACTATAAAGAAAGCTGAGTGCAGAAGAATTGATGCTTTTGAACTATAGTGTTGGAGAAGACTCTTGAGAGTCCTTGGACTGCAAGGAGATCTAACCAGTCCATCCTAAAGCAGATCAGTCCTGGGTGTTCATTGGAAGGACTGACATTGAAGCTGAAACTCCAATACTTTGGCCATTTGATGTGAAAAGCTGACTCGTTTGAAAAGACCCTGACACTGGGAGGGATTGGGGGCAGGAGGAGAAGGGGGTGAGATGGTTGGATGGCATCACTGACTCAATGAACATGGGTTTGGGTGAACTCCGTGAGTTGGTGATAGACAGGCAGGCCTGGCTTGCTGCGGTTCATGGGGTCACAAAGAGTCGGTCTCGACTGAGCGACTGAACTGAACCGAAGGTCCACATGGTCAAGCCAGTATATCCAAATCTAGTTGTAGGAAATGCAATCACGGAAAGGCAATGTGAAGTAAAGATATAAGAAAAATGCAGACACATCAGTGCCCAAAAGCAAAGGTTCACTTGTTTAGGGACATACACTATATCACCTGTTGTTACAGAATGGAGTATTTATTTTAAGGGGGTATTTGTGGACAAAGAAATTTAGAATTCTTCACAGCTACTTTTTAGCCCACTTTTTCATAAGGAACCTTAAATTAACCATTCCCAATATGCAGAATCTTTAAAGAAGTAGCAGATTAAAGAAAGTTAAAATTAAAAAAGAGGAGGGAAAAAGAGGATGAGGAAAATATATATACTCTGTGCTTCTCATCTAACCCCACTTCTCAGATCATTTTCAGATAGGCTTGTTAATCTCTCATACTAGAAATAGTGGGCACAAAACAAGCCTTTTTTGATGCATTTTTGATAGCTAACCCATCATCTGAGGAGAGGGAAGTCCCAACATCAAAGTATAAGAGCAGGGGCAAGGCTCAACGGGTCATTTATTATTTTTTACTTCCTCAAATGGTTATTTAGCTCCTGCTATTGCCAGACAATTTGCTAGACCCCGGAGACATGAGAGTAAATGGGAAAGTCCTGATGAAAGAAAACAGGACTCCATCTCATCTTATTTTTGTAGCCTTAGAGATACCATTCTTACTGCCATTTTTATTTGAATGAAAATACCCTGAAATTGCAAAGCAGATTACTTTAAGGAGTAATTGCTATTTGCAACAAGGTGAGTCTGAACTTTCTAAATGCATTATATTATCAAGAAATGCAAAAATAAATCAAGTTTTGAGGCTAATATTTGATCTGTCATTCATTACACTATTTCACATTTGTGTCTACCTCAATATATTCCTCATTTTTCCATCTACTCCTCTTTAGAATATTTTTATTTACTTGTTTTTAGGCTGCGCTGAGTCTTCGTTGCTGTGAGGGCTTTTGTCTAGTTGCAGTGAGCAAGGGCTACTCTGTAGCAGTGGCGCTCAGGCTTCTCTTGCTGTGGAACCCTGATTCTAGGGTGAGCAGGCTTCAGCAGTTGTGACATGTGGCCTCAGTCATTGTGGCTCCTGGACTCTTGAGCACAGGCTCAGTAGTTTTGGCACGTGGACTTACTTGACCTATGGCGTGTGGGAGCTTCCTGGCTCAGGGATCAAACCCACATCTCTTGAATTGACAGGTGGCTGTTTCTACCAGTGTGCCTCCAGGGAAGCTCATCTACTAATTTTTGAGAAGTGAATGTTATAAATTTAGCCTGATATTAACAATGATGAGACTTTTATCTTTTTTAAAATTTTGCATTTCTTTATGTGATTTTTCTCCTGGATCAAAGTGTCCATTGACTGGGGGATGGGATGTCTTATAAAAGAAAAAAGTAGTTTTCAAATAAAGTGGTATTCACTTCCAATATTATCTACCTTAGCAACTTAATATGTGCTTGTCATTGAATAATTTTTTAAAATTACCCTTAATCTCCATGTCTATAAATTAGTGAATAAGGATACCCAACTCACAGGAATAAGGGTATAAAAAGTTGGCATTATTTAAGTTCTTTTATGTTGATTAAAGGGAACTGATCCAGAATAAAAGTCTAAATCCTGAGGCAACAGTTATGAAATATTTGAAATGGTTGAACACTTCAGGAATTTTGTGCTTTAGGGGTAATCTTAAAATTCAAATTAGCTAATTGTTTCCCAAATATGGATAGTCATAAAGAAATAAGATCTATTATGGAAAATAATTTGGTAAGAGTGGAAAAACTAAAAACGGTGAATAGAGATTTGAGTTCTAGTTCTATATCTGGAAGCCTTTGCATACCGCTTTTCCCCTCTGAAAAAGGCTGTCTCGTCCATAAACAGTAAAGTTGGGTTAATTCTCTGAGGAGGGACCTCTAGACCTAAGAGTCTGTCACGGGCTCTCTCATGTTGAGTCCCGTCTCCTTTAGCCATTCTTCTTCAAGTATAAACTTGAATAAATTCCTGAATTTAGTATAGTCTTACTTATTTTAAAAATGCTTTCTTCAGTTTCATCTTTCAATAGAAAGTTGTGATGTAGTTTACCTTATTATTGTTGATAATAAGGAATAGTTGTAGAGATACTGGGTTCTGGATTTTGTTCTTTAGAAGGCATACACAAAATCCTGCCTGAATGGTTGGCTTAGATTTCTTGGATTATATGAATTAAATTAGGTAGAGATCTTAAGGAAGTGAAAGTCATATTGTAAGCAATCAATATTAACTATCATTACTGTTAGTAGTATTAGACTGAGTGCTAATTTATAATGTTTTTACAAAATTTAAACTGATATTTGCTATGCATTTTAATTACATATTTAAGGCATTTTAATTATAGAAAATTAAAAAATAGGAATAAATAAAACATCAAGAATAAAAAAAACATTATCTGTTAATATATTCTTACTCTCAGGGATAAAATCTATTAATATTTAGCTATATACAATTCTATATTTTCCTATATACATATACTCATATTCCTATAGAGACACGCATATAAACCATTTTGAAACATAAATAAGCTTTATAATAAATAGTCCTTGTCACAAATACTTTTGACAGTTTTTGGCTGCATATTTTTTTGAGAAGGTGTATCATAATTTATTTACTAGAATTATATCATTAGACTGTTAGATTGCTTCTAATTTTTCAGTTTGATTAACAATGCTATAATAATGCTATAATGAACATCCTTTTGTGTGTATATGGTCTGTGTGTGTATGTACATATACATGTACATATGCATCTACTCACATATATGTAGATATGTATATATATGTACTTATGTATATATATGTAGATGTGTGTGTGTGTGTGTGTGTGTGTGTGTGTAGCTACTTCCTACAGGTAAAAACTCAGAATCACAAAGTCAAACGGAAGTCCTCCTAGTGCAGTAAGTCTTTTGTAATGAAATAATTTGAATGCTCACTCATTACAACCAAAATGGCAGAATTTCCTCCTTGTCATCATCAATTTTTCTTTCCAACTCAGATGAGATAGTGTACACATCTCAGTTCTAATGGAATTTGTATACCAAAGAAAAAAATCAGATACTTGAAAGATACGCAGAATAATATACAGGTTAAATGAGCAATTTCAGAAGATAGGTTTTTGAAGTTAGGAGCATCAGTCACAGGTACATAATGATAGAATAAATTTGAATAAACCTAAATTTAAATAAAAAGGGGAACCATTTAAAATCACCAATGAAGGCACAATCCATTAGCTTTAGAGAGTATTTACTAAGTCCCTACAAAGAAGGAAAATAACCAAAGAAACCTTAACTTTTACAACACTTGGAATGAGATATAAATCTCAAGGATGTTGTTTTATGAACTGAATTGTGCAACTTCCACTGAAGCCCTAACCCCCCAAATCTGACTATATTTGGAGATAAAGAAAGTAATTAATGTTAAATGAGGTCATAAGGGCGTGGTTCTATTCTGAGAGGAAGGCGGCTGCTGCTGCTGCTGCTGCTGCTGCTGCTGAGTGGCTTCAGTCGTGTCCGACTCTGTGCGACCCTATAGGCAGCAGCCCACCAGGCTCCGCCGTCCCTGGGATTCTCCAGGCAAGAACCCTGGAGTGGATTGCCATTTCCTTCTCCAGTGCATGAAAGTGAAAAGAGAAAGTGAAGTCACTCAGTCGTCTCCGACTCTTAGCGACCCCATGGACTGCAGCCCTCCATCCATGGGATTCTTCAGGCAAGAGTACTGGAGTGGGATCCATTGCCTTCTCCCCTGAGAGGACTAGTACCCTTATAAGAAGAGGAAGAGATACCAGAGATGTCTTTATCTCTCTAGGCATGCACAGAGGAAAGGTCATATGAGAACACAGAAAGAAAATTACCCTCTGAAAGCCAGGAAGAGAGCATTCATCGGAAATCAAATCTGTGTAGGCATCTTGATCTAAGTCTTCTAGCTCCCAGAACTATGAGAAAATGCATTTCTGTGGTTTAAGCCACCCAGTCTATACTGTTATTATGGTAGGCTGGGCTGAATAATATACCACATGAAGTCTGTATGTAAGCTCATTTATAAAGCTTACAAAAATCCCTGTTGATTTTACTTAAATCTGTAAATGGGCTATAAGTTTAATAAATAAGAGTTCAAGTTCAGTTCAGTTCAGTTCAGTCGCTCAGTCATGTCCGACTCTTTGCGACCCCATGAATCGCAGCACGCCAGGCCTCCCTGTCCATCACCAACTCCCGGAGTTCACTGAGACTCACGTCCATGGAGTCAGTGATGCCATCCAGCCATCTCATCCTCTGTCGTCCCCTTCTCTTCCTGCCCCCAATCCCTCCCAGCATCAGAGTCTTTTCCAATGAGTCAACTCTTCACATGAGGTGGGCAAAGTACTGGAGTTTCAGCTTTAGCATCAGTCCTTCCAAAGAAATCCCAGGGCTGATCTCCTTCAGAATGGACTGGTTGGATCTCCTTGCAGTCCAAGGGACTCTCAAGAGTCTTCTCCAACACTACAGTTCAAAAGCATCAATTCTTCAACACTCAGCCTTCTTCACAGTCCAACTCTCACATCCATACATGACCACAGGAAAAACCATAGCTTTGACCAGACGAACCTTTGTTGGCAAAGTAATGTCTCTGCTTTTGAATATGCTGTCTAGGTTGGTCATAACTTTCCTTCCAAGGAGTAAGCGTATGCAGATTAAAAAAACCACATAGCCACTGTTTTTGTTCACAGGAAGATACGACTTCCTGTAGTTGGATATCGCTACATAAGTAAAGATATCTAGGTAGGGGAGTTTATCTTTAAGACTCTGTGGTGGACACTGTATCCTCCACTACCACTCAGATTCCCCATCCCTGAGACACACCTTTTCCCAGTTGCTGATGCTGATGTCAGGCCATAGCCTTTTTAAAGACTTCAGCTATCAGCTCCTTCAGAGATTGCCTTGGCTGCAGAGAGCTGCCACACCCAAGGTCAAGCCCTTTCCTGGCATGACCCACACTGAATAACTAATCAGTCCAGGAGTATAAGGTCCTGGACCTTGATCCACCTTGGAACAATGCAGAGGGGCTATTGGGCTACAGTCCATACAGTTGCAAAGAGCTGAATATGACTGAGCACTGAGTGCATTCTAGCTCCAGAACTCTCTGTGTGGGTGCAGAGAGTTACTTGACTTCTCCCTGTGCCAAACAAATTCTACTTCCCACCATCCCTTCCACAGGTGTTGCTCCCAAGGGCACATCTCAATAAACACCCTGCATGCTAAATTCCATTTCAGACTTTGCTTCCCTGGGAACCTAACCTGCTGTAGAGAGTGGGTAGAAAAGGTTACAATAATATTTGCAGGTGTTACAATTGCATCACTGCCTGATTGCTTTTGCTCAAAACAGTCCCCAGAGGGAACCCAGGTCCCCTATGCCAAGCCATTTGGCTCACAAAATTACAGATCTAACAGTTGTAGCATAGGACTATATAAGGCTAATTTTTCCCATTCTAATTATGCAATGTGTATAAGAATTTAATAATAAGTACCTCTTAAAACAGCAGTTTCATCACTAGCATCATTATAGGTCATTCTGTTGAAAATATACTGGAGGAGGGCATGGCAAGCCACTCCAGTATTCTTGCCTGGAGAATCCCCACAGACAGAAGAGTCTGGAGGGCTACAGTCCATGAGGTTGCAAAGTGTTGGACATGATTGAGCAACTCAGCATATTGAAAATATAGACTAGGAACAATGCTAGATATATGGATAATCAAATTATACTTAGAGATCCAATAAAGTAAAATTCCAATTGCTGTTGAGACTTTTTTCAAGTAACTATAATATTCACAAAGTCTATCTTCCCACTCACTTATAGAATTCTTGATACCACTTTTGCTTTGAACCATTTATTGTGTATTGGGATATAGCCGATCAGCAATGTTGCAATAGTTTCAGATGAACAGTGAAGGGATTCAGTCATACATATACCTGTGTCCATTCTTCCCCCAAACTCTCCTCTCATCCAGGCTGCCACATAACATTGAGCAGAGTTCCCTGTGCTATACAGGTCTTTATTGGTTATCCATTTTCAATACAGCAGTGGATATGTACACTCTCGAGACCACTTTCATTTCTCATTGCTCTCTTTTTGCTCCTCCAGTGTCAGCCCCTCCACCCACCACCTAAACCAAAAGACAAGTTCTTTCCATCTTGGCCATGTCTTCAAATTCATGTTCTGACACTTTCTTCCTATGTGACCTTGATAAAGTCATTACTTTCTCTGAGGCTTTCTTTTCTTTTGTGTAAGACAGGAGGAAACTAACTACCGTAGCTGTAGTGTACATTAAGTGAGATTAATGTATGAAAAATGCAGACCATGGTACCTAGTATATGCCAGGTACATAGTATTGGGGTTTTTTTTTTCCCCTCAGTTTCTTCCTGTAAGAAATGTTGAGCTCTCAGATAGAAAAGACTCTAGAAGCCACTGAAAGTAAGTGGTGCATGCACTGAGGTAGGGGGCAATCTTTCCCTATTTTGTAATTAAACTTCTATTATTGGACACTTAACTAAGTGTTTGGTGTACAGTTGAGGACAAGATAAAGCCTCTTGATTCAAGGAGTTTATCAAAGAGTGAAGGAGTTACAGATAAGAAAATAGCAGTGTGGGAGAAAACAGAGTGTTGACTACATGTGTATAGAAAGAATGAGATGGGACCATCTTTCTTTTCTTCTATCTATGTTCCTTAAAAACAACATTCAGAGGGAGAGCTAGGTTGCTGCTTTTGGATTAACATAAAGGCACTGTTGACTATAGGCATGAGAAGCTTGCTTCCTCAGAATAAGGAATACAAAGGCTCAGCCAAGGAGAATTGCAAAATATCTCTAAGTAACTACCAAGCACATTCCTTAGCTAAAACACCTGGCCTTTCTAAGCCTGACACCTGTCTTTTTAGTACTGCTAATAATGGATAAATAATTTTAAAAGAAAATATGTTCTAAGTGGTGGTTTTGATGAAATAGAGGCTATTGTAAATTGAGGGGAAAGAAAGTATATCTTTATGAACTGTTACCTCAAAGTGAAAACGTTAATTGCTCAGTTGTGTCCGACTCTTTGTGACCCTATGGACTGTAGCCTGCCAGGCTCCTTTGTCCATGAGATTTCCCAGGCAAGAATACTGGAGTGGGTAAGCCATTCCCTTCTGCAGGAGATCTTCCCAACCCAGGGATCAAACCCAGATGCTGCATTGCAGGCAGATTCTTTACTGTCTGAAACACCAGGGAAGCAAACTTAAGCACTACTGGTGTGCCGAGTAGTACACACATTATAAGAAGATGAAATAGAGTTGTAAAGGAAAGAAAGGAGAAAGAAAGGGTAAGGTATTAAATATGCAGCCTGTTACCTGGACTCCTCACCCTACCCCCATACAAAGGGCTCTGTATTTTCAAGTGAGTATCGTTAATTCAACACAGTTTTATGGAAACCTTTTGACTTTGAAATAGATGAAAATGTCATTTCCTTGCCTTATTCTCTTTTGGTCCTATGAAAAGCAATATGATTATACAGCATGGTGTACACTATCATTTCAATAGGGAAGAGATTAGTCCTGGTTTATGAGAGAATACTGCTCATACTGTCTGTGGGGTCACAAGAGTCAGACACGACTGAGCGACTGAACTGAACCGATGATAGCGTAACACTCTTTGGGATTCGATACAGCATGAAGGTAATAAAAATGAGGGTTATTTTGCTTTAATTTATCACCAGGAATAAAAGAGAAAAGATACCAAACCAAAATGGAGAAGGAAGGGTGGATAGAGGGCATATTGTCAGAAGACTGAAAGCGGAACAGATGATGTAAGAGGTGAGACAGAATCGAATAAAGGAAGGGAAGGAGGAAAGAAAAGGCGAGGTGTTGAACACGTGTTTAGAACTTAATGTTTCTTCTCCTATTAGCTCATTGCAATCGTAGGATGTGCAAAGACCCTGAAGCTCAGAAAATTTTGTTGCCTGCCCAAACTGACCTCGCTAGTAAAGTTATGGGATTGAGCCCAAATCAGGCACAATCCACGGACTAAGCTTATTATTGTTACACGTCCCAGATTTCTGAACAACCACTGCTGCTGCTGTTGCTAAGTCACGTCAGTCGTGTCCGACTCTGTGCGACCCCATAGAGCCCACCAGGCTCCTCTATCCCTGGGATTCTCCAGGCAAGAATACTGCAGTGGGTTGCCATTTCCTTCTCTATGAACAACCACTACTTGCCTGTTAAGGAAATTGGTAACAGCCCTTCTAGAGATTATCCTGAAGCAAATCCATCATATGCTGTGGCTTGAGTGTCTGTGACTTCAGTGTTTTCTCTAACATCTCCACCACGGAGGGAAGTGTGATGGTCAAAGAGGGGAAAATACTTGATAAACCCAGTTGGATGCATTAATTCAAGTCAAAGTTGATCTTTACTAGACACAATATTTTCCTCTTTTCCCAGATTTCAGTGTAAGAAGACTACTAGACACAAAATCTTCCTCTTTTCCCAGATTTCAAGGTAAGAAGACTTCTATATACTATTCTCTTGGGTCAAAAAGTGTAGAATACACTATTTTTTCCTCAGTTGCCTAAACAAGAGGCCATCCTTCCTGCTCCCACACTTTTGCTCCTGCTGTTTCCTATGCCTGAAATATTTCTTCCTTCTGCATACTCCCCTCTGCCAGCACACACACCCTTGTGGATCCCAGCTGCTCTTTTAGGTCAACATTCTTTCATCACATCAGAAGGAAAGACGAGTTCAGATCTGTTCTTTCCATTCTAGCTCTCTAAGTACTAGGTAGCACTTTTGTTTTTTAAATCACATTGACCAGAGTTGTAAATTCTGCATAATTCATGTGGATTTTTAAGTTTATGCCTGCTTCTCACAAACCCCACAAGAACAGAGGCTGTGTATTTGTGTTATTTTGATTCTCAGGAATGTAGCTTAACCAGAAGCTCAAGTGAATGAATAGTAGTTTCAATACTTTTTTTTTTTTTTCTGCCTTTCCTAGTGAACACACTACCATGGGAAAGCTACATTTTTTTTCTCTTTCTCTTAGTATCTGAATAACCTTGTTATATATTGAAAATACCATGAGCTTCTGCATACTCTCATTCTGAATCCTAGTTCTGACACTCAATGTTAGACTTTGTGTAATTAATTTACTTCAAAGACTCTGATTATTCTTCTATTAAAGTGGATATAAATTCATATCTTATGATTGTTCTGACTCTTAATGACATATTGATACATCATATGCCATGAGTAACTGTGCATTTCTTAATTCTACACCATGTTTTTTTTTTTTTTTCTTACAAATAAGGTTGATGGATATGTAAGTTTTTGAGTTATTGGTGCAGTTTCTTCCCCCGGAGCATTAACTGGCTTCTAAAGGTTCAATTTGACATAAGTTCATTAAGATCAACATTTTACCTCCTCCTGGAAACCATTCTTAGCTAAAATGTATTGCTAGTTTAATAACTGTCCATAATCTCTTTTGATCCTACCATATGCTATTTTTAATTCTATTTTTCTTTTTTTTTAATTTTAATACAATCCTAATTGTTTAGAATATATGTATTTGCCTTCTTTCATTCAAATAACCAGGGACCTTGCTAGGTTTTGTGGGATAATACAAGAATGATAATTGGAAAAAAGCGTACCATTCATCTTGCAGTCTGTTGGCATAGGCAGAGGTTGAAATAACATAGTAGCAGGGTCATATTAATAAGTGATTCTAGAGATATTTTGTATAGTATGGTTACTATCTATCAGAGACTATATAAACACCAATGACAGATATCTTGAAGGAAAAAAAAAATATACGTACAAAGCCATGATAATATGAAAGAGGATGGTGGGTGTTAGAATGACTGCAGTATCTAAGGGGTGATAGGCTTATGCAAGAGATGAGAATGTTGAGACTAATTAGATGGAAAGCTGAGCTAGATCGTAGAGATTTTGCCAGTCGTTCTATTGAGTTGGCCAAAGGTTCTTTTGGATTTTTCCATAACATAGTGAAAAGTGAAAGTTTTAGTCATTCAGTCATGTCCAATTCCTTGCGACCCTATGGACTGTAGCCCACCAGGTTCCTCTGTCTATGGTATTTCACAGGCAAGAATACTGGAGTGGTCTGCCATTCCCTTCTCCAGGGGATACTCCCAACCTCAGAATCAAACCCTGGTCTCCTGCAACTGCAGGCAGATTCTTTAAGACCTGAGCCACCATAGAAGCCCATAACATAACATAGCATCTTATGAAAAACACCTGAATGAATCTTTTGTCCAAGCTAATATAAAGTTTGTTTTCTAAAAGCAATATGATACCAAAAGTCTTTCGGCAGGAAAACAACTGATCTCATGCCTGTTTAAAAAGGCAAAATTTGTCTCATTTAAAAATATTGTCTTTTTCTTAAAATCATGTCTTACATTAAGGCAAATGCCACATTTTCTCCTTTTATGCATTTCCCTAAGCATTTACAAATAAATAGGTACAGAATGGTCCTCAACACATCATATATGTTGTATAGTATGCAAACTAATATTTAAATTCCTAATAAGACTTATAAGCTATTGCAAATAACAAAACAAGATACTAATTGTGTTAAGTGTTTATAGGTAGAGCTTTACAGACTTGAAGAGCTTTTATATAGATTGTGTGCTTTGCTCCCATGATCTTCCTCCTCACGGGATGGGAAAGGAGGAAGCCAAATATTGAATACGTGCTTTGAAATCCTAATAGGGCTTTTAGACGTGGCCAACCTTGTAAATGCCTTTAAAATTGGGATTATATGGAAACCAGAGGCCTCCAGGGTATCCTCGAGTCTTGTTCTGTCCGTCATATTTTTATTCTTCCATATCCACAAGATCTTGTCAATAAGATGAATGCTGATGTACCAGCATCTTGAGCTAAAGACAGAGCTCAAACATCCAAATTGATGCATTTTTTATCAGACCAGACAGTAGCTATAAAATCAAATCAAAACAAGAGTCTGAAAAGTGTTTTTTGCTGGTTCTGTTAGACAGTCCTTCAGTGATTTTATCATTCTATTTTAAAGAAACTGAAGAAATGAAAGAGGGATTTGGAGACAAGATGCTCCTGTCATAGACTGTACATCTTAAAATTAGAGAAAGAAAATGTGAAATTTATCATAGTGAAGAGTAAAGTTTTAGAACTCAGAATGTAAAATTCTGCACCCTTTCCCTTCCTATCTTTCCCTCCCTTCCTCTCTCTCTCTCCCTCACTTTCTCTGTGTCTTGCTCTTTTTTTTTTTTTTTACACTGTCTCACTTCATTACATTATATTCATTACATCAGTTGATGTAGGGACTCTTCATATTTCCCACAAAAGCAATTATTAAGCACTTATTTTGTGACAGTCATTGTAATAAACACTAGGGAAAAAAAGAAATAAGACTGTAAGTTATGGAGAGAGTATAAATTTCCTTTGTACCCAAAGAAACTAGCAATACTTAAGTTTCATGAAATAAAAACAGTAAGAACTTTAAAAATGGTAGTAATAAAATTAATAATTGAGTGTTTGATATATGTCATGGTTTTCAAATTTGATCACCAAAGCAACAGCATCAGCATTAGAATCAGCCGAGCTACAATGAGGTATCACCTCACACTGGTCAAAATGGCCATCATCAAAAGGTCTGCAAATAATAAATGTTGGAAGGGGTATGCAAAAAATGGAATTGGCCTACACTGTTGGTGGGAATGTAGGTTGGTACAGTCACCATGGAGAACAGTATGGAAGGTCCTTAAAAAACTAAAAATAGCATACTAGGGTGCATATACCCACTCTGGGGTATAAATCTGAGAAAACTCCAATTCAGAAAGATATATGCACTCTAGTATTCATAACAGCATTATAATAGCCAAGACGTGGAAGCAATGCAAATGTCCATTGAAAGATGGATGGATAAAGAAGATATGGTACATATATGCAATGGAGTAACACGGGCCTAGAGGTAATCATACTAAATGAAGTAAATGAGACATAGAAAGACAAATATCATATGATATCATTTATATGTGAAATCAAAAAAAGTATACAAATGAACTTATGGATAAAACAGAGATTGACTCACAGACATAGAAAACAAACATGGTTAGCAAAAGGGAAAGTGGGAGGAGTAATTAATTAGGAGTTGGGATTAACAGATACACATCTCTGCTGCTGCTGCTGCTAGGTCGCTTCAGTCGTGTCCGACTCTGTGTGAACCCATAGATGGTGGCCCACCAGGCTCCCCCATCCCTGGGATTCTCCAGGCAAGAACACTGGAGTGGGTTGCCATTTCCTTCTCTAATGCATGAAAGTGAAAAGTGACAGTGAAGTCGCTCAGTCGTGTCTGACTCTTAGCGACACCATGGCCTGCAGCCTACCAGGCTCCTCCGTCCATGGGATTTTTCCAGGCAAGAATACTGGAGTGGGGTGCCATTGCCTTCTCCAACAGATGCACACCACTATATATAAAATAGACAACCAACAATGACAGGAATTATACTTAATATTTTATAATAACCTATACTGGAAAAGGAGCAGGAAAGGAATAAGTATGTAACTGAATCAATTTTCTGTGTACCGGAAACTAACACAGCATTGTAAAGCAAGTATACTTCAATAAAAATTCACAAAGAAATAAAAAAGAAAGAACTCAAGTAGTTTTCTGGTGACACATTTAAGATTTTTTATAGTAGTATCATACCACCTGCAAACAGTAACAATTTGACTTCTTCTTTTTCCAATTTGAATTCTTTTTATTTCTTTTTCTTCTCTGATTGTCATGACTTGGATATTCAAAACTATATTGAATAAAAGTGGTGAGAGTGGATATCCTTGTCTTGTTCCCAGTCTTAGAGGACTTGCTTTCAGCTTTTCATCATTGAGTATGATGCTAGCTATAAGCCTGTCATATATGGCCTTTATTATGTTAAGGCACATTCCCTCTCTATTCACTTTGTGGAGAGTTTTATTTTAATCATAAATAGGTGTTGAATTTTGTCAAAATCTTTTTCGTCATCTATTGAGAAAATTACACCATATATCTGTAATTCTTCAGTTTGTTGATATAGAGTATCACACTGATTGATTTGTGGATATTGAAAAAATCCTTGATATCCCTGGGATAAATCCCACTTGATGTTAGTGTATGATCCTTTTAATGTGTTGTTGAATTCAGATTGCTAGTATTTTGTTGAGGATTTTTGCATGTATTGTCATCCATATTATTATTTGTTGTTATTGTTCAGTCACTAAGTCGTGTCTGATTCTTTTTGACTCCATGGACTATTGACCTGCAATTTTCTTTCTTTTTTTGTCATATCTTTGTCTGATTTGGGACTTCCCACGTGGCACAGATGGTAAGTAATCTGTCTGTAATGCAGGAGACCCAGGTTTGATCCCCTATTTGGGAAGATCTGCTGGAGAAGGGTAGGGCTACCCACTCCAGTATTCTTGCCTGGAGAATTCCATTCCATGAACAGAGGAGCCTGGTGGGCTACAGTCCATGGGATCACAAAGATTGAACATGGCTGAGTGACTAACACTTTCACTTTTACTTTTTGTCTGGTTTTGGTATCAGCATGACAGTGGCCTCATAGAATGAGTTTGGGAGTATTTTTTCCTCTTCAAATTTTTGAATAATTTCAGAAGGATAGGTGTTAGCTCTTCTCTAACTGTTTGATAGAATTCACCTGGGAAGCCATCTAGTCCTGGACTTTTGTTCTTTGAGAGTTTTTCAATTACAGTTTCAAACATTAAATGCTGGAGAGGGTATGCAGAAAAGGTAATCCTCCTAACACTCTTGGTGGGAATGTGAACTGGTATGGCCACTAGACTCAATAGACATGAATTTGAGCAAACTTGGGGAGATAGTGAAGGACAGGGAAGCCTGGCGTGCTGCAGTTCATGGGGTCTCAGAGTCAGACATGACTTAGCAATTGAAGAAAAACAATATGATCTAGCAATCCCACTCTTGGGCGTATATCCAGAGAAAACCATGGTTTGAAGGGATACATACACCCCAAAATTCATTTCAGTGCTGTTTACAATAGTCAAGACATGGATGCAACATAAATATTCATTGACAGATGAATAAATAAGATGACGAGGTACATATATAAAATGGAACACTGCTCAGTCCTTAAAAAGAATAAAATAATGCTATTTGCAGCAACATGGTTTGAACTGGAGATTATCATACTAAGTGAAGCAAGTCAGACAAAGACAAATGTAAGATATCACTTATGTGCTTATGAGTGGAATAAAAAATTATACAAATGAACTTATTTATAAAACTGAAATGGACTCACAGACTTAGAGAACAAACTTACTATTATTAGGGGCAAGGGTGGTGGAGAGGGATAGATAGGGAGTTTGGGATTGGAATGTACACACTGCTATAATTAGAATAGATAGTCACCAAGGACCTAATGTATAAGCACAGGGAAGGATGCTCAATATTTGGTAACAACCTAAATAGGAAAATAATTTGATAAAGAATAGATACAAGTATATGTATAAATGAATCACTTAACTGTACACCTAAAACTAACACAACATGATTAATCAACTCTGCTCCTATAAAAAATAAAAAAAAAGAAAGAAGCATTCAGGCTTCCCTCGAGACTAACTAATCAGAAATTGTGGGGTGGAGTCCTGGAATTTGTTTTTTAATAAGCCCGCAGGTGATAGAATTGGACACTAAAGTTTGAGAACCATGTCTCTATGTTTAGCAGTTTACATGACTCATCTAATTCTCATAAGCCTTATGAGTCAAATACTCTTCTAGCTTTGCATTAGCTATCTATTGCTGCCTAACTAATCATCCCAAAATGTGGTGATTTAAAACAACAGCAATCGTTGTGTCATTATCGCTCATGATCCTGGGGTTAAGTAACCTCACTCACAGTGTGCTTTTACTCACTCAAGGTCTCTCATATGATTGCGATCAGATGATGGGGCTGGAAAGATCTGAGGGCTCACTTACTTGCTCATAAGTCTGTGGCCTGTGCCATGAAGACTTAACAGCTGGGAAGCTGAAAGAGCTGCAGCTCTTGATGCAACTCTGTTTCTCTGTAGTCTCTTCATCCTGGTAGCTTCACGGTAGCTAGGCTTCATGGAGGACGGTTTTAAAAGCAAAAATCCAAGGGGAGAGAGAGAGAGAGAGAGAAAGGAAAGTAGAAGCTGTATCACCTTTTATGAGTGAGCCTGGAAAGTCACATGGCATCATTTCCCCATGCCTACTAGCCAGGTGGTCACAGAGGCCTACCCAGGTTGAAAAGGAAGCATAGACGCCACCTTGTGATGAGGGAAGTGGCAAGCTTTGAGAAGAACTAGAAATATGGTTACACTAATCTTTGCAGAATATAATCTGATACGATCTCCATTTTTCATCTAAGGAAATGAAGATGGAAGTAGGGTAGATACCTTGCCTAAGACTTAGTGAGTAAATGGTTTTGTTGTTCAGTTGCTAAGTCTGTCTGACTCTTTGCTATCCCATGAACTGCAGGCTTCCCTGTCCTTCACTATCTCCTGGAATTTGCACAAACTAATGTCCACTGAGTCAGTGATGCCATCCAGCTATCTCACCCTCTGCCACCCACTTCTCCTGCCCTTAATCTTTCCCAGCATCAGGGTCTTTTCCAATGAGACAGCTCTTCCCATCAGGTGGTCAAAATATTGGAGCTTCATCTTCAGTCCTTCCAATGAATATTCAGGGTTGATTTCCTTTAGGACTGACAGGTTGGATCTCCTTGCAGTCCAAGGGACTCTCAAGAACCTTCTTCAGCACCACAGTTAGAAAGCATCATTTCTTTGGTGTTCACCTTCTTTATGGCCCAACTCTCATATCTATACATGACTACTGGAAAGACCATAGCTTTGACTATATGGACCTTCATTGGCAAAGTGACATCTCTGCTTTTTAATAAGCTGTCAAGGTTTGTCATAGCTTTTCTTCTAAGGGGCAAGAGCTCTTTAAATTTCATGGCTGCGGTCACTGTGCACAGTGAACAGAGATTTAAACTGAGAGTTAGCAATCTTTATCAGCATGTAATAATGATTTACATGATGTTTCCTCTCAACTAAGTATAGATGGAATATTTTACATTGATTGTTTCTCTTATCAGCAGCCCAGTGAAATCTATATGATTACTTTTGCTGTTTTGCAGATGGGGCAACTGACTAGGAGTTAGAGAAATAAAATAGCTTTTCCAAATGTTCATGCCTAGTCCTTTGTAGTGCCAAAATTTGAATACAGGTGGTATTTCTCCAAAACATGAATTCAAGCATGGCACTATGTTACTGGTATCTTTATTACTTATGATCATTCATATCATGTGTATACATATATATATATATGTTTGTTATGTGTTTTAGTGTTTTCTGCAACTTCTGCCTTTCCCAATATATAATATCATAATTGTTTCTTATTCCTATAATTTGAAATAAATTTCCATGCTTTAAAAAGCCTACATTTACCCTGATTGAGGGATAATACCACGTCCTCTAAAAATTGTACTGAAAGATTAATGTGATGGCTTAGTCCAGGAAGAAGGGCAGAAAGTTGGCAAAGACAATAGGGATTAATTGAGGAAACTTGACATACTTCTGCTAAAAAAAAAAAAGAGAAGAAATTAATGGAGAATCAAATTGATCCCTGAAAGTATGTAAGTAGTAATCGTGGGGAAGAGTCTAAACTTATGTGTAGCTCCATGACAAATATATATATAAAACTAATGGTTAGATACTTCAGGTAGGCAGATTTTGATGTAGAACAAAGCCCTTTATAGTAAGGACTGCATGGCAATGAAATGGATTCCTACAAGGTACATCTCTACCTGTGGTTGAAAAAAAAAGCTGAAGAGATCAGCTGGCCAGTTGAAAATACCACATAAGAGCTTCCAACATTGGGTAACTTGTCCAAGGGGATGGCATAGAAGATTACTTCTAGTCCGAGGATTCTAATGTCATTGGGCAATTTGTTGAGGAGGTCCCTGCCACTGGACAGATGTGCAACAACCAGGCCATTGTCTCAGGCTTAGTGAGCATTAGACCCTTGAGACTACAAGAGGTCCCACTGGGAGTATGCAAGGTTGACAAGAGAAGAGAAGCTGTAGTGGGCTGGTTGGACATGTCAAGGCTTCCTCTTCTGGAAGTCCAGGCAGCCATCTCAAAACTGTCTTCTTTCCAGATGACAACTTTAGGTCCAAGGAGACAAGATCAGTAGGTATAGGGCTGCTCTGTTCTTAAAACCCCATATGCATAACTTCCAGAGTGACCACCACATATTCATGCAACACATGTGGTATGCAATACTCAGAGAATCTCAAAGCATGGTGTATTCATCATGTATTTATAGTTTGTTTATAGTTCTTCCCAGTCCGGCTGTAGTTTAATACTCAGGGTTATTTCTTAACATTAGCTGTGTTGCCTGTCAACTTTCTTGTTCTTATCAGCTTTTTCAGGGAAGTTGAGCTAGAGAATTAACTCAAGGTCAGGTTCTCATGAAGCAGGGGTGGTATTTCATTGACACTTTGCCAAGAGTAGTAGTCAGAAATGTAACATAATATTAACCCCATTTTAAAGCACTGGCTACCATGTCAGGCTCTCTCTAAACAGTGTAAATGCAAGATTGCATTTGATACTCAAAGCATCCCTGTGTCCCAACTATTATTTGTATCCCCATTTTATATATGACAAGTTAAGTCTTGAGAGACTAAGGAATTTTGCAAGGTCATCCAGCTAATGACAGAGTCTGAATCTGGACCTGAATCTGTCTGCAGAATCTGAGCTCTTAACCACTTGCTTACTGTCTGACTGTGTATTGACCTTCACCTCTGTTGTCAAGAAGTTTGCTAGGAGCTAGGGATAAAGAATTGAAGAAGACACATATGGAGCCCATATACTATGTATAGCAATAACCTGTGCATATTTACAGATTGAAAGTGCCCAAATACTAAATTATATAAGTGTCACCAATGCCAGAGATGTGAGCAATAAACTATTAAATTAGCTTCCTAAATAAGATGACTTGGGGTAAACAGGACCAGCCCACAAACTCTGCATATTCCTTGTGTGTGTGTTAGTCACTCAGTCATGTCCAACTCTTTGCGACCCCATGGATTGTAGCCTGCCAGGCTCCTCTGTCCAGGGAATTCTCTAGGCAAGAATACTGGAGTGGGTTGCCATTCCCTTCTTTCCTAGATCTGATCAAATAAAAGAGGCAAATGAAAATTTGAGTTACTTCTTTGAGCCATTGTACTGTTTCTCCTGTAATTTTGGAAGATTTTGTGAAATTCTTTATTATTACCTCAGTAGAAAAAGAAACAAGCACACTATTCTGTACTATATTCTTTTGAGGAATGAAAGTTAATTTAATAGTAGTGGTTACTTCAAAATAAATGAGTTGTAGCTATACCTTGATTTAAGAAAAATAATGCAAGATTACATACAATTTCTTTTTATCATGACTTTGACCGGTGTCCCATGGACACACCTGAGTCCTCATTCTCAGTCTTGGCATGGGAAGATGAAGATTTATGGATTCAAAAGTGGCCTCAAAGTAGTGTTGCCAGATAAAATTCAGGGCATTCAGTTAAATTTGAATTTCTGATAAACAGTAAACAAACTTCTAGTATTCCCCCTTCTCAGATGGTGCAATGGTAAAGAATTTGCCTGCCCAATGCAGAAGACATGGGTTCGATCCCTGGGTCAGGAAAATCCCCTGGAGGAGGAAATGACAACCCACTCCAGTATTCTGGAGAAGGGAGTGGCTACTCACTTTAGTATTCTTCCCTGGAAAATTCCATGGACAGAGGAGCCTGGTGGGCTATAGTCCAAAGGGTAGCAGAAGAGTCAAACATGACTGAGTACACACATTCCATTCAGTATATCTCAAATATGAATAAGACATACTTTTATTAAAAAACAGTTTGTTTTTGACTAACATTCAAATTTAGCAGGGTGTCCTGTGTTTTTATTTGCTAAATCTGGGAATTCTACTTCAGGGATCCAGGTGCTTGGCATTGCCAACTTAGTTTTGCAGAGCTGGGATATACTCTGCCCTCTGGGAACTCATTTTTTTTTTTCTCTAGCCAGTAAATGTTTATAGAGGGCCTGCTGTCTGACAGGTCAAAGATGGAAACACATATTGATATAGTTATAGGTGATTATAATGTAAGGTGGAAAATATTATGAAAGTCAAGAAATGCATCAATTAAAATGATGAGTAACTGCTGTGTAACTCCGGGAACTTTACTCAGTGCTCTGTGGTGACCTAAATGGGAAGGAAATCTAAAAAAGAAGGGATATACGCATATCTAAAATGGATTCATTTTGCTGTACAGCAGAGAATAACACAACATTGTAAATCAGTCATACTCCAATAAAAGTTAATTTTAAAAATAAATAAAATCATTGGTATGTTAAAAAATGACCATGAAATGGTCAATATTTATCAAGTCACATTCTCTCTGCAGATACTCTGTTGAGCACATAGACACATTTTTTCCCTAGATCTTCACACTAACCCTGTGAAGTAGGTGCAGTTTTTCATATATGGAAAAACTGAGATGTGAGACTTGGAGGTGGTAAGTCACTCACACTTCTGCATGTGGACGATACGTGGTGGAGCCAGGGAGGAAGCCTTGGGCTTCTTAATTCCAGAGTCTGAGCTATATACCACACTAACAGGGCACTGGATAAATACAGTTGGCCAAGAAAGACTCACTTATGAAAATGCCTTAAATTAGATTTCATAGAGCAGTTAGTAAGGGACAGGTCAATAAAATGGGTGATGGAAGTGAGGACAGAGTTGAGAAAATGCTCTGCCTGAAAAGTAGTGCACATATGGAGAAAGGCACAAACAGGGACAGAAACACGGGTAGGAAACCAGATGGTGTCATTCACCTTGTCAAGAAATAGTTTCTGATTGCTCCATCTTGGGCAAACACTGATAATTTCTACTTACAGAGAACCATAAGTTAGGATCACTTTATTTTAAAGATAAAGATATTGTGCAATCAAATACTTAAAAATTAGTGTTGTCCCCAGGGTGAATATAATAGCAAATAAGAATGATAATAACCATGATGATAATGTACAAGTATTTGTTACGACCAGAAATGATTCAAATTACTTTACATGTATTAGTGCATACAGTTTCCTCTGTATTAGGAATACAGAGGAAATGACTGTATTCACAGTAGCTCTCTGAATTAGTTACAAATTTTGCCTAATTTTAAAGGAGAAAAAAATGGAAGGATGGTATGTTAAAATAACTTGCCTGAGAGTGACACTTCTAAAAGAAAATGTTCAAGTTGTAGAATACTCTTCTATGTTCTAAATATCCTTATTTGTCAGCTGATTCATGGAAGGCTGATTTTGTACTAGAAAGGCTGGATATTCAATGTGCAGTGTACAATAATCCTAGCAGCCTAAAATCCAAACACACACAATGAATTTTACATAATGATTTTATTTCAACATGTTTTTCTTTTTTTTTAAATTGAGTGCTGACTCAGGGAAAAGCATGCCAGTTGGAAACCTTCTAGAATTCTTTGCCTACGCAGATTTTCATATTCAGAAGGCAACAGGAGACAAGAAACAGCACAGACTGCTGCAAATGAAGTGCTAGGCGTATTTAGATGTTGGGCGGCTGGGAGAATACTCAAAGGAGGCAGGTCGTGATCAATAAATGAGATGTCAATGGGCAAATCCAAAGAGCTTAGTAAATATTTCAGACATACAATTGTCTGATGGTCATATATTGTGTGCAAGGAAACAACAGTGAGGAACTGATATAAGTAAAATGTAAGACTAGGTGACTTCTTCTTTGCACTAAATTATTAATTGTGTTATCACAACACAATGAATGGACATTATTACGCCCATTTTACAGCTAGTGACTGAGGCATAGAAAAGTAATGTGCAGTGACCAAGGACATAGAATTACTAAGTAGAAAACAGTATTATTACTAATGATCACTTCTCTTATCACAAAGACATATCTACTTCTCATTGATTAACTTATTCCTCAAATAGTTAATCAATTTATGTGGAAGCATATGTATGTTGTGGTAAACAAAGCAGCCACAGTTCCTGACATCACGGGGCTGTCAGTCTACAGGTTCTGTCATCTGATCATAATTGTTTGTTTCATTTTTTTATTTTTATAGTTGTGAATATTTTGTTTTATCTAGCTTAGAGCCCATCTGTTCTAGATTCAGGAAAGATGGAGGTATTGGCTTAGACTCTAGCTAGATAAGATCCAGAGCAGAAAGTATTAAAAAAAAAGTCTCAAATTTGTGTGACTATCAATCTGGTAAATTGTCCAAATGCTACATGGAAAAGCAAACCAATTGTTGTCTACAGTGGGACTTTTGGAAACAAGTCATCGGGCTTAATTAAAAGGCCAAACGGAGGTCTATCACCACATCAGAAGTCTATGACAGTTTTAGTTCAGTTCAGTTCAGTTCAGTTGCTCAGTCGTGTCTGACTCTTTGCGACCTCATGAATCGCAGCACGCCAGCATCAGATGGTCGCATTTACAGAAGTTGTGATGATGTGGAGACAAAAGGGAAGAAGGTGGAATGGCACTCAGAGCTCTGGAGAGCATTCAGAGTCCCATTAGCCCCTTCTCTAAACACCTGGGATTTCCTTGGTACAACTTGCTCATTTGCATCTGTTAATCTGCAGAGGTTCATCCTTTTCACCTTCCAAGGTGCCCAAGAGAAAGGAGTTCAGCCACACTGTGAGGGTGGACTGTGACAGATCATGGGCTTTCTTCATCTGTTAATTCAAGATGAAAACATTTTTACAGTTTAAATCCAAGGAAGGAAGGCTTGGGCCAAAATTCCTGCAGGGAGAATATTAATTTTTAAACTATTAATGGATCACAAGTTTCATAACCTACGAAAGCTTTCTATGACCTTATCACTTCTCCTTAAGCGCTGATCTCACCTTGCACAGCGGCCTGCCTTGCTCAGTTCTCCTGGTCCTCTGGTTTGTTAGTGAGACCACCAGAGGACCTTTGGACTTGCTTTTCTACCTCTAGCTCTTTTCTCCAGATATCTGCCTCCTCAATGCTCAATGCCACACTGACTGCCTTATTTCTAAATTATATTAAGAAAAACAGTCCTTCTGACCAACTCTATTTTATCCATAGTAATCATGGATTTCAAAAATATCTTATAATTTATGTTCTCTATTTACTATTTATTGTCTGGATTCCCTAATAAAACACATGCTTTCCTGGGAATGGATTACCTTTTGGTCTGTTTCTGCTGATGAGCCTCAAGTGTTTAGGAACATCCCCTGTATGTCATAGGCTCTCAGTAAGTGTTTGTTGAAAGAGTGATAGCATTTTCTCATATATAATATCTCACAGATGCACAGCTACACTTGCATCATCTTGCCTAGGTTTTACATTAATTCTAATTCATGGCTGTGCTCAAAATAAAATATAAAGTGCTCGTAAGCTGCATAAAAAGTTGATCTCAAGGTGAAGGTCTGGTTTACCAGTGCCCTACAGGATGTTAGGTCTTAGTGAACATACATCTTCATTCTTTACGTCTGTTTGCTTGTTTGGAGGGAAAACCACAACTCGGAAATCTCTACCATGATATCTAGTGTAAGAATTTGTTTTTCGCTTATAAAATTAGAAATCAATAAAAAACTGCCCAGAAAAACAAGTCAGTCAAATTCTTCCTTTCCAAGCCCTTTACAATAATTTGGTACCAAACAAAGTTTAAAGAAAACAACAAGTGAAACTCCCAACTATTTAGAAATGAGAAACGGTTAGCTCTGTACACGTGCTTTTGGTTATAATAAAACAAAAATGTATAGACAGATTAATTGTTAGAAAACAAACTAAGTAAATTTTACCTGAGTTCCAAACTCAAAGAATTAGAAAAAAAGAATAACTGACACGAAGAAAATAGAAGTAGATTTGATGTCTAAAGTAACTTTTAGATGACAGTTTTGAAATAAATGATGAAATAGAAAATCTGTTAAATTATCAAAAGGAAAAGTGAGAAAGATATAAAGGAGGGAGAAAGAGAAAATATGTAAGAGAGAGAATTCAAATAAATAAAATTGGGAATAAGAAAGGGGGCATAACTACAGATATGGAAGAAATGATTCCTTAAAAAAAAAAAAAACTAGGAATAAAACCACCATATGACCCAACAGTCCTGCTCCTAGGCATATACCTGCAGGAAATCAAAATTTAAAAAGACACATATATCCCATTGTTCATTGCAGCACTATTTACAATAGCTAGAACATGGAAGCAACCTAGATGTCCATCGACAGATGAATGGATAAAGAGGTACATATACACAATGGAATATTACTCAGCCATAAAATGAATAAAATCATTTTTTGAATGGAGAAGTGATATGACTCGATTTAGAAATGAGCTGATCTATTGTCAGAGTAGAGAGTGGATTGTGATGAAACAGTTTGGAAGTGAAGGGAACAGTTAGGGCAGTGAATTTTCCTTGTGAACACCTCAGAAAAACCAAACTGAGATAAAAGATCAGTTAACAGCCCTCATTTCAGAAATTAGATTTTCTAAAAGAGACTGATCTGTTTTCCATGTGTATGTTATATATACACGTACATATGTAACAGGCATTTTTAAAGTCCCCACAAGACTCTGGTGACCAGCTAAGTATGAGGATGTCTGAGCCAGAAAAGCATTTACAATCATCCAAATATTCTTGAGCTTTGTAGAGCTCAAGAATAAAAAGAAAGGGGTAGAATGGCGAATGTATAATGGAGAGAAATTATACTAGAGCAGTCTTTTAGAAAGAGAAATCATTCTTAACTTTTCAAAATCAAACAGGTTTGGATGATACCTTTACCAATACTTATTTGCCTATTCATTTTTTTAGTCTTCATTTCTGGAATGGGTATTTTCATTTTAGTTCAGATTTAGGATGTATCTCTCTTTCTCTTTCTCACTGAAGAGGTGCAATTCTTTTTATTTTTAGTTTATTTTATTGAAGTATAGTTGATTTACAATGTTGTGTTAACTTCTGCTATTAAGCAAAATTATTCAGTTATACATAAGTATACACTACTTTCCATATTCTTTGCATCCAGTCTATGCATTAATAGTTTGTATCTGCTAACCCCAAACTCCCAATCCATCACTCCACCCCCTTTCTCCTGGCAAAAGTCTGCTGTCTATGTTTATTTCTGCTTTGTAGATAAGGTCATTTTTATAATATTTTGGATTCCACAAATAAGTGATATCATATTGATATCATATGATATTTGTCTTTCTCTTTCTGGCTTACTTTATTTAGTATGATAATCTCTAGGTTCATCCCTGTTGTTGCAAATGGTCTTATTTTATTCTTTTTTATTACTGAATAGTATTCCATCGCATGTATATACCTCATGAAGAAGTAACAATTCCAATGAGAGGATGGAAAGACAGGCTGGGCTGAAGAAGAAAGTGAAATAGTAGAGAAAGGATCTTTGGCAGAACAGGGAATCATATAAATAAACAGTGTTCTATTTGATTACTACTTCTTGTAGTTTACTTATTGTCCTGTGTGTATATCACACCCAATACCTACTACTGTCTAAAATGTCTCTTGGGATCTGGACCTGAACTTTGTTCAGCCTTCTTTTGGATTAGGCTTCCCCTTTCTTCCTCTGATACTGCCGAACAGACATTCTGGCCTGAGAGTCTTTGCTCTTGTTCTCTTGTCTGAAACCATCTCCCTGCTGCTTCAAAGGTGCCACCTTCTCAGCCTACAGATCTCAGGTTGGGTGTCACACCCTCAGAAATATTGTTCTTGACCTTTCTCCATAAAGGAAGTCTCCCTATTTATCTCTTTCAGCTCTCTGCTCATTTCCCTCCTAGCTCTTATCACAGTGTGTGATGCCTTTGTTGACTGAGGTATCTTCAATCCTCAGCAGTAGGTTACGGGGTCATCATGGAGGCTGTGCCTCCTTGTCCATTGGGTAGAGCCATCCCCTGTCAGAATGCCTGACAGTTAATATTCAAATAATGCTTGTCAGAGAGGTGAAATTTGAAGGAAAAAAAATAATCATAAACTACAAGCAGCTAAAATTAAGAACCTAAAATTCAAAGACTGTTCTATGTTAGGATCAGAAGGCAAAATATACATATTCATGTGTGTGCTAATCATGAAGTTAGGTTGCTCGGGGATCCAATATATCCCTCATCTGAGATTATCCATTTCTGTTTTGGCTGCACCAGAGTTTGTTGCAAGATGATTTGTCAAGATTTTTCCTTTTTAAAAAAAACTAATGGCTTTGTCATCCCCAGGAGGGACCTGAGACTGCGTGTGGAGGTGTACAGAGGTTTCCACTGGCAGCTACTTGCTAAACTGAATATATTTAGCTACCTTGTCAAGTCCTAGAATTGTTTGATTTCCTGCAGGAAATGTTTGCCTTTGAAAACTCCAGTGGGGAAATAGCTTTTTCACCTCTGCTCAAGAGAATGAGTTTAACATTGTCTGAAGATGAGATTCATCCCCTGGAGGAGGTACTGAGCATCTAATGAGCTTAGGAACAAATCAGAAAAAACAGCAGGGGGTGGATTTCAATCCCACCTCACCTTGGTACCGTAAAAAAAGTCTGTTTAGATGTTTGCCTGAGTGAACTACCCATTTACAGTGAATTTTATCTGTGTACTGTATCGTATATGTATAACTCTGATATGGAAACACATCTAACCACATTATACACATTATCCATTGTGAAAGGTGTATGATTTTGCTCCTTGGGGTGCATTCTATTTAAGTATTCATTAGTACATTATCCACTAGGCATGCACTTTTATCTTTTATGTCTAATATGAATCCTGCTTTTGGTACTTTAAGTGAGAGCAATTTATACCCTCAGAGTCACACACACACACACACACACACACACACACAGGCATACCTCCACTCAAACAGTGACCAAATAAAAGTTATTCTCAACAATTACTTCCATGACCTCAGATTGAGCTTATTTATTAGCTAGAACCTCGTCTTTCTTCTGTTAAGATTTCCTCCCAACTCAAACTCTTCTCTGAAATTAAGCACTTGACATTGGCCCCTTGGGATTGTCTTTGTATTTTTTCCAGGCTGGCATTTGATTCTCACTCCCGTTTTGCTACAATCCTTGTTACCTATGGGAGAAGTCCCTTTCCTAGTGCTGCCCTTTTAGAACCCGGGTTGTAATAGTGGCCATTTGATTGGTGGTTTTAACTCTACAAAATCAAAGGAATAGGTGAGGTGAAAAAATTGTTTTAACCTCTATCATGTACATTTAGAAAGAATATGTGTAATCCAAATGGAAATTGGGTAGGAAAACTTTTAATAGAAAAGCTTTACCCCCTGCAGCAACCCTGGCTTGGTATTAGAGGAGAGAGTACAAATGAGCCAGTGCAAGAGAATCTTATATGTAGTATTATGTCTAGATAATGCTAGAACTTGTTTTGTTTTGATTTTAATTTTATAGTTAAGTAGGGAATTAAATCCCTTCAATTATAGAGGAACAAAAACATGTTTTTTCTTTGCCTTATTTGCTTTGGAAGGGAATAGAATAGTGTTATGCATACATCTTAAACATTTTCTAAATATCTTAAAGCATTCTCACAAGCAGTAAGTGACAATTAAGTACCCTGGTCCTTACTATTATTATGCATTCTTGGGTTATATATTCCTGGGTTGTCCTTTGACTTATGTCCCTGCTTTTGCCCTTGACCTCTTTAGATTTTTTCATCTGATTGAGGGTAAAACCAAAGTCCTTACTGTAATTTTTAAATTTCTCTATGATTTTGCCTCAGTTTAATCTCTGATCTCAACTCTTGATATTCTCCTATTTCACTTTTTTCTGCCTTCCTTTTTGTTTCTTAAACTTGTCAGGCACAGATATCTTATATCCATTACACTAATTTCTATTACTGTTCCCAGAAATCTAGTTCTCCGGGTATCTATATAGTTAGCTCCTTCATTTGCTCTACGTTTTTACTCAAAAGCAATTTCTTGTGATTTCTCCTTTTGAAATTACGGAGTGTTTGGGACCAGACTTATTCTCCCAAAATTAATAAATAGAAAACTAGACAAAATAGGACTTTCTTAAAACAAAGCAAAATTGTTTTCAGATGTGATCAAAAGACAAGGAGTGTAGCCCTTGAAAGAAAGGGAACAGAAAAAGTCAGCTATGCAATTTCCTTGGAGTTTTGTCTAAGCCATTTTCTAAGCAAAGCAGCAAGGACAGAAATCCCAAGAAAAGCACAGAAGACCTAGATAAACTGAAAAGATGGAAAGAAAAAGTTGGAGAGAAAAAGACAATGTAATTTTTAGGGAAGCATACCAGAAAGAAGTGCATGAGTGCTCAGTCATATCTAACTCTTTGCAACCCCTTGGACTGTATCCCACCAGGTTCCTCTGTCTATGGAATTTTCCAGGCAAGAATACTAGAAAAGAAAGTGAAGTCACTCAGTCGTGTCCAGCTCTTTGCGACCGCATGGACTGTAGCCCACTAGGCTCCTCTGTCCATGGGATTGTCCAGGCAAGAACACTAAAGCAGATCGCCATTTCCTATTCCCGGGGATTTTCCCAACCCAGGAAATCAAACCTATGTCTCTTTCATCTCCTGCATTGGCAGGCAGATTCTTTTCCACTCTACCACTTGGGAAGCCCTCACCAGGAAGAAGAGAGTTGTCTAAAGAAGTAACAGAACTCTATTGAGAAGCCCCTTGACTATGGCTGAATACTACACATGGTATTATACATGTATGGAGCTACTACACATAATCAGAATTGTAAACTAAACACTGTTGACAGGCATTTTTGTTCTAACAAGGCAGAAAAGACTTCTTGCTAAATGCCTGGAAGATTTCGCAGAGATACCAGAGGGTCAAACCCTAATAGTGCTGAGCTAGCCATAGATTAAAAGCTACTCTAAACCTGTGATAAGAACCATGAAAAAATTAAGTGGATCCACAAGTCAACTTCTGACAGAACAAAATGTTTCACTATTTGAAGGAAAACAAAATTAAACCTGTTATAATGTTCAAAATTCACTGAAAAATTGTAAGATATGTAGAGAAATAGGAAAATTGATCTATAGTGAGGAGAAAAATCAACCAATAAAGAAGATTCAGAAAGGGCCTGCTGTTGCTGCTGCTGCTAAGTCTCTTCAGCGTCCAACTCTGTGCAACCCCATAGACAGCAGCCCACCAGGCTTCCCCGTCCCTGGGATTCTCCAGGCAAGAACATTGGAGTGGGTTGCCATTTCCTTCTCTAATGCATGAAAGTGAAAAGTGAAAATGAAACCATTCAGTCATGTCCGAACCAGCGACTCCATGGACTGCAGCCCACCAGCCTCCTCTGTCCATGGGATTTTCCAGGCAAAAGTACTGGAGTGGAGTGCCATTGCCATAGATAATAGTTAATATAAAAGAATGTAAAAAATAACATGATTATGTATAAAATCTTAGAGGAAAATATATATATAATGAAAAATAAACAAACACAAATAGAATTTCTACTTACAGAAGTCAAGTATCCCAAGGGTGGGGAAAGGACAAAGTACTGCTGGGATCAATATCAAATGAGACACTGCAGAAGACGGATCAGTAAACTTCATGTCTTAACAATGCAAATTTAAACATATGTATATATTTATACACATATGCATATACATGACTGAAAATAATAAATAAACTGAGCCTCAGTGACTTGTGGTATGAAGAACTCCAGCATTTGAGTACCATAGGAAAAAGATAGGGGCTTAGGATTGAGTGAATAGTTGAAAAAAATATGGCTGAAATGTTTTCCAAATTTGCAGAAAATTATACAGATGACACTACCCTTATGGCAGAAAGTGAAGAGGAACTAAAAAGCCTCTTGATGAAGGTAAAAGAGGGGAGTGAAAAAGTTGGCCTAAAACTCAACATTCAGAAAACGAAGATCATGGCATCTGGTCCCATTACTTCATGGGAAATAGATAGGGAAACAGTGGAAACAGTGCCAGACTTTATTTTTTGGGCTCCAAAATCACTGCAGGTGGTGACTGCAGCCATGAAATTAAAAGATGCTTACTCCTTGGAAGAAAAGTTATGACCAACCTAGATAGTATATTGAAAAGCAGAGATATTACTTTGCCAACAAAGGTCCATCTAGTCAAGGCTATGGTTTTCCCTGTGGTCATGTATGGATGTGAGAGTTGGACTGTGAAGAAAGCTGAGTGCTGAAGAATTGATGCTTTTGAACTGTGGTGTTGGAGAAGACTCTTGAGAGTCCCTTGGACTGCAAGGAGATCCAACCAGTCCATTCTGAAGGAGATCGGCCTTGGGATTTCTTTGGAAGGAATGATGCTAAAGCTGAAACTCCAGTACTTTGGCCACCTGATGCGAAGAGTTGACTCATTGGAAAAGACTCTGATGCTGGGAGGGATTGGGGGCAGGAGGAGAAGGGGATGACAGAGGATGAGATGGCTGGATGGCATCACTGACTCAATGGACGTGAGTCTGAGTGAACTCCGGGAGTTGGTGATGGACAGGGAGGCCTGGTGTGCTGCGATTCATGGGGTCACAAAGAGTTGGACACGACTGAGCGACTGAACTGAACTGAACTGACTGATAACCATTGGGTGCAAAAACTTCAAGGAAACACAGCAGAATCATAAAGACATACAGAACACCTCATATGATAATCAAGTTGTGAAAGCCAGTGATAAGGGAAAAATAAAAACAAAGCATAAAACTAGCCAGATTAAAAAAGATACATTATAAATACAGGAACAAAAAATAATAATAATTAATGCTGACTTATTACCTGAAGCTATCCAGTGGAACATCTTTAAAATACTTTAAAAAAAAATCTTAGAATTCTAAATACACAGAGATATGTTTTAAAATATAAAGGAAAATAAAGCCTTTTTGAGAAAAAGAAAAACTGGGAGAATTCACCAGCAACACTAGGAGGAATGTTATAGAAATTTTGGCCAGGAAAAAAAAAAAAAGATCTAAAATGAAGCTAGGAAATATATAAAGGAAAGAAGAGGAACAAAAAATGGTATACTGGTTTACCTCAAGATACCTCAGATTGGAATCCAGAAGCCACAGTAAAGTGGCTATCCCAATAAAGCAAGTCACACAATTTTTCGCTGCTGTTGTGTTCCCAGTTCATATAAAAGTTATAGTGCAGTCTATTAAGTATGTATGCGTGTGTGTGTGTGTGTGTGTGTGTGTGTTAGTTGCTTAGTCGTGTCTGACTCTTTGCAACCCCACAGACTGTAGCTCACCAGGCCCCTCCGTCCATGGGATTCTCTAGGCAAGAACACTGGAGTGGGTTGCCATTTCCTTCTCCAAAAGGAACTATAGAAAGAAACAAAGCGAAGTCGCTCAGTCATGTCCAACTCTTTGTGACCCCATGGACTGTAGCCTATCAGGCTCCTCCATCCATGGAATTTTCTAGGCAAGAGTACTGGAGTGGGTTGCCATTTCCTTCTCCATATTAAGTATGTAATATCTTTAAAAACTGTGTATGTATCTTAATTAAAAATACTTTATTGCAAAAAAAAAATGCTAGCCATCATCTCAGCCTTCAGAAAGTTGTCTTCTTTTTACTGGTAGAGCATCTTGCCTCAGTGTTGATGACTGCTAACTGATCAGGGTGGTGGTTCCTGAAGAATGGGGTGACTGTGGCAATTTCTTAAAACAAGACACCAGTGAAATTGACATGCCAATTGACTCTTCTTTTCATGAATAATTTCTCTTCAGCATGCAATGCTCCTTGGTAACATTTTACCCACAGTAGAAGTTCTTGCAAAACTGGAGCCAGTCATCGCAAACCTTGCCACTTTTATCAACTAAGCTCATCAGTATTCTAAACTCTGTTGTTATTTCAGTAGTCTTCACAACATCTTCACCTGGAGCAGTTTCCATCTCAAGAAAACACTTTTTTTTTTTAAATTTTATTTTATTTTTAAACTTTACAATATTGTATTAGTTTTGCCAAATATCGAAATGAAAACACTTTTTTTGCTCAACTCTAACCATCAACCCCTGATCTGTTAAAATTATATCATGATATTGAAGAAATTCAGTCACATCTTAGGTTCCATTTTTAATTCGACTCATCTTGCTATTTCCACCATACCTGTAGTTACTGCCACTACCTAAATCATGAACCCCGCAAAGTTATCCATGAGGGTTGGAATCAAATTTCCAAACTCCTGTTAATGTTGATATTTTGACATCTTCCCATGAGTCATTAATGTACTTAATGTCATGTAGAATGGTGTTCCAGAGTAATTCAATTTACTTTGTCTAGATCCACCAGAGGAATTGCAACCTATTGCAGTTATAGACTTATGAAATGCATTTCTTAAAAAAATAATATTTGAAAATCAAAAGTACTCTTTAATCCACAGGCTGCAGAATGGATGTTGCATTATCAGGGATGAAAATAAGTCAATGTGACTCAGACGGTAAAGAATGTTCCTGCAATGTGGGAGACATGGGTTTGAGACCTGGGTTTGATTCCTGGGTTGGGAAGATGCCCTGGAGGAAGGCATGGCAACCCATTCCAGTATTCTTGGCCGGAGAATCCCCATGGACAGAGGAGCCTGGAAGCCTGCAGTCCATGGGATCGCAGAGAGTCAGACAGGCCTGAGCAACTAAGCACTCGTGAACGCAAACCTCCATTAGGGCTTTTGAGTGACTGCATTGTCAGGAAACAAGAATATATTGTAAGGGATTATTTTGTCTGAGCAGTAGGTCTCAACAATGGGCTTAAAATAGTAAACCATGTTGTTAACAAATGTGCTGGCATCCTAGCTTTGTTGTTCCATTTATAGGGAACAAGCAGAGTAAATTTAACATAATTCTTAAGGGCCCTTGGATATTCAAAATGGTAAATTACCATTGACTTATGACTTAAACAGTCACTAGCAGTGTTAGCCCCTAACAAGAGATAGCCTGTACTTTCGAACTTTGAAGCCAGTTGTTGTCTTCTCTCTAGCTATGAAAGCTCTACATGACATGTTCTTCCAATAGAGGGATGTTTTGGCTACACTGAAAATCTGTAATTATTCATTAATTATCTTAGCTAGATCTTCTGAATAACTTGCTGAAGCTTCTACAACAGCACTTGCTGTTTCACCTTGTACTTTTATGATATGAAGACAGTTTCCTTCTTGAATCTCATGAATCAACATCTCCTAGCTTCAAACTTGTTTTCCTCCACAGTTTTGTTATCCTCTCAGCCTTCATAGACTAGAAGACAGTTAGGGCCTTGCGCTGGACTAGGCTTTGCCATAAGATCGTGCTGTAACTGATTTGATTTTCTATCCAGACCTTGGAAACCTGCTTCTTGTCATCAAGAAAGTTGTTTCACTTTCTTAGCATTCTTGTGTTCACTGGGGTAACACTTTTAATTTATTTCAATAAGTTACCCTTTGCATTTACACGGAGAAGGCAATGGCACCCCATTCCAAACTGATCTGTTTGGTATAAGAAGGCTAGCTTTTGGCCTGTCTCAGCTTTCAGCTTGCCTTCCTCACTGAGCTTTATCATTTCTAGCTTTTGACTTAAAGTGAGAGGTGTACAACCCTTCCTTTCGTGTGAATACTTAGAGGCCATTGCAAGGTTATTAATTGACCTAATTTCACTATTGTTGTGTCTCAGGGAACAGGGAGGCCTGAGGGGAGGGAGAGACACACTGAATAGCCAGTTGGATAAGGCAATGGCACCCCACTCCAGTACTCTTGCCTGGAAAATCCCATGGATGGAGGAGCCTGGTAGGCTGCAGTCCATGGGGTTGCTAAGAGTTGGACATGACTGAGCGACTTCACTTTGACTTTTCACTTTCATGCATTGGAGAAGGAAATGACAACCCACTCCAGTATTCTTGCCTAGAGAATCCCAAGGATGGGGGAGCCTGGTGGGCCGCCGTCTATGGGGTTGCACAGAGTCAGACACGACTGAAGCGACTTAGCAGCAGCGGAGCAGTCATAGTCCACTCAACATCTAGCAGTGGGCTTTGTCATTTTATATGGCTATGTTGCATAGCTCCCCTAAACAATTACAATAATAACATTGTAGATTATCATAGCAAATATAATAATAATTTAAGATTTTGAAATATTACAAACATTACTAAAATGTGACCAGAGCCATAAAATAAACAAATACTGTTGGAAAAATAACTCAGAAAGACTTGCTCAATGCAACATTGCCACAACTTCCAATCTGTAAAACTGGCAGTATCTGCAAAGTGCATTAAGTGAATAACAGCAACATGTTCTAATGTCTGTGTATGTTGATAAAATAAATAGAACTACAAAAGATGGGAAATATGTTGGTAAAATGAATAGAACTACAAAAGGCTTGGTCATAATTTTTAACATACGCTTAAAATGTTGAAATTAGTGATTCTCAGTATCCGTGGAAGAAATTTCAATCAGCAGATGGTTGAATCTATATAGTTGTGAAAGTTGCAGATACAGAAGACCACTTCTATATGGAATGTGGTCTTTGATCACAGCTAATTTAAATTAGCAATCACTATTAAAATGATGCCAACATAATCCCAAGTAGTTGGAAATTAAATAAAAAATCTATCTTTAGTACATTGGTCAAAAAATAAATCATAAAGAAAAACAGATTTTTTTTTAACTAAATGAAAATGAAATCTAGCACTTCCACCCTTGGGTATATATCCAGAAAAAAACAAACATGCTAATTCAAAAAGGTACATGCTCTCTATTGTTGATATCAACACTATTTACAGTAGCCAAGATATGGAAGCAACCCAGGTGTCGCTCAACTGACAAATGGATAACTAAGGAAGTGGTGTGTATATATATGGCAACACATGCCAGTATTCTTGCCTGGAAAATCCCATGGACAGAGGAGCCTGACAGTCCATGGTGTCACAAAAAGTTGGACAGGACTGAAAGACTAAACATCAACAACAAATACATATACACATGCATATAAATATACAGTGGAATATCACTCAGTCATAAAAATAAATGAAGTTCTGCTATTTGCAGCAATATGGATGGACCTAGAGAATACTATGCTTAGTAAAATACATCAGACAGAGAAGGACAAATACTGCATGATGTACTTATATGTGGAATCGAAAAGAATAAAAACAAATGAATGTATATAGCAAAACAGAAAGAAGCTCCCTTATGTGTAAAACAAACTTGTGGTTACTGGTAGGATGAGGGAAGAATGAAGGAGCACAATGGGGTAAAGGATTAAGAGTTGCAAACTTTTGTATATTGAATAGACAAGCAACAAGGATATATTTATAGCATGGGGAGTTTTAACCATTAATAACTTTCAAAGGAGTGTAAGCTGTAAAAATGCTGTATCATTATGCTGAACAGTTGAAACCAATACTGCTGACCCTATTGCAGAAGATAGGAGAGGAAGGAACACTTGTTACCTAATTTTGTAAAATGAACATTACCCTAATACCAAAATTGGACAGAGTCAGCATATAAAATAAAAGTAAAGACCCAATCCCTCATTAGACATAAAAATTCATAGCAAAATATTAGCAAATTTAACTGAGTAATTTACAACATGGATCAAGATATTATGACCAACTGGAGTTTATCTCATGAATGCAAGATCAATATAACATTTGAAAATCAATCAGTGTAATTCATACCAAGATAAAAAAGAGAAATATGATAATTTAGTGGTTTCAGAAGAATCATTTGACAATATAAAACTCCTATTTATTATAAAACTATTTCAAAGGCATCAAAGAAAAGCCTGCATCCTACTTCATCAAGCTTCATAAAAGAGTGGATAGTTTCTCTTCAGATAAAAAACAGAGAATGACCACTTCCAATTGACTTTGTACCGGAGGTTATAATCAGTGCAATCATATTAAAATAAACAAGCAAAGCATTGAGTTAGCCTATTTGCTCACTTCAGTTCAGTCACTCAGTCATGTCTGACTTTTTGCGACCCCGTGAACCACAGCACACCAGGCCTCCCTGTTCATCACCAACTCCCCAGAGTTCAACCAAACGCATGTCTATTGTGTCCGTGGTGCCATCCAACCATCTCATCCTCTGTCGTCCCCTTCTCCTCCGGCCCTCAATCTTTCCCAGCATCAGGGTCTTTTCAAATGAGTCAGCTCTCCGCATCAGGTGGCCAAAGTATTGGAGTTTCAGCTTCAACATCAGTCCCTCCAATGAACACCCAGGACTGATCTGCTTTAGGATGGACTGGTTAGATCTCCTTGCAGTCCAAGGGACTCTCAAGAGTCTTCTCCAACACCATAGTTCAAAAGTATCAATTCTTCGGTGCTCAGCTTTCTTTATAGTCCAACTCTCATATCTATACATGACCACTGGAAAAGCCATAGACTTGACTAGACGGACTTTTGTTGGCAAAGTAATGTCTCTGTTTTGAATATGCTGTCTAGGTTGGTCATAATTTTCCTTCCAAAGAGCAAGCGTCTTTTAATTTCATGGCTGCAGTCACCATCCCCAGTGATTTTGGAGCCCAGAAAAATAAAGTCAGCCACTGTTTCCACTGTTTCCCCACCTATTTCCCGTGAAGTGATGGGACCGGATGCCATGATCTTCGTTTTCTGAATGTTGAGCTTTAAGCCAACTTTTTCACTCTCCTCTTTCACCTTCATCAAGAGGCTCTTTAGTTCTTCTTCACTTTCTACCATAAGGCTGGTGTCATCTGCATATCTGAGGTTATTAATATTTCTCCCAGCAATCTTGATTTCAGCTTGTGCTTCATCTAGCCCAGTGTTTCTCATGATGTACTCTGCATATATGTTAAGTAAGCAGGGTAACAATATACAGCCTTGACATACTCCTTTTCCTATTTGGAACCAGTCTGTTGTTCCATGTCCAGTTCTAACTGTTGCTTCCTGACCTGCATACAGGTTTCTCAAGAGGCAGGTCAGGTGGTCTGGTATTCCCATCTCTTTCAGAATATTCCACAGTTTATTGTGATCCACACAGTCAAAGGCTTTGGCATAGTCAACAAAGCAGAAATAGATGTTTTTCCTCTGCCTTTTCTAAAACCAACTTGAACATCTGGAAGTTTATGGTTCACATATTGCTGAAGCCTGGCTTGGAGAATTTTGAGCATTTCTTGACTAGCATGTGAGATGAGTGTGATTGTGTGGTAGTTTGAACACTCTTTAGTTAAGAGGAAATAAAATAATATTTATTTGCAGATAAGTATGAATACACATAGAAAATCCTAGGTGATACTCTAAGAAATCTATTTTTTTTTATTATTATTATTTTTTTTATTCAATTTTAATTAAAAAAAAAATTATACATGTGTTCCCCATCCTGAACCCTCCTCCCTCCTCCCTCCCCATACCATCCCTCTGGGTCGTCCCAGTGCACCAGCCCCAAGCATCCAGCATTGTGCATTGAACCTGGACTGGCATCTCATTTCATACATGACATTTCACATGTTTATCTATTTTTAATAATGAGTGAAACCAGCAAAATCTCAGGGGACAAAGTCAATGTATAAAATTTTAATTTTATTTTTATGTATTATCAATTGATAATTAAAACAGAATTCCCATACAAATCTCAATAGGAAGATTTTGTTGGAAAAGACAAGATTACTCTAAACTATCTATATGGAAAACTAAACATACACACACACAAGGAAGAAAAACAAAATTGGAGGGCTTACATTACACAATTTTAAGATTTATTCTAAGTCTACAGTAGACAAGACAATGTGGTGCTGTTTTCAGGATAAATTAATCAGTGGAAAAGAATAGAGTCCAGAAATAGACCAACCATAAACAGTCAACTAATTTTTTTTTTTGAGGAGTGCCAAGGTAATCCAATAGGGGGAATGATAGTCTTTTCAACAAATAGTACTAGAACAACCAGATTTCCCTACTTAAAAAAAAGAAAAAAAGTATCGTTAGAGAACAGTCTATGGTTGCCAAGGGGAAGGAAGTGCTGAGAAGTGATAGAGGGGCTGTTTAAGCTTAGCAGATGCAAACTAGCATATACAGAATGGATAAACAGCAAAGTCTTAATGCATAGCACAGGGAATTCTATTCAATATCCTGTGATAAACCATTATGGAAAATAATATAAAAATATGTATAGCAATCACTTTGCTATATAGCAGAAATTAGCTCAACACTATAAATCAACTATACCTCAATGAACATGTATCTTGACTCTTAGCTTATATTATAAAAAATAAATCTAATAGGACTGAAAACCTAAATATAAATGTTAATATATACTATAAACATCCATAAGAAAATGTAGGAGAAAATTTTCATGACCTAGGGATAGGCAAAGATTTCTTAAGACACTAAAAACACAGACCATTTAAGAAAAAGAAACATTTGTGTTCTTCAAAAAACACCAATAAGAACACACAAAGGTAAGCTAACTACTGAGAGAAAATATTTGCAGTAAATAGTTTTGAAAAGGATTTAACACAGTAAAAACATCTTACTAAGTACCATAAAACCCAATTAACAAATAGGCAGTCTCCACACACACAAATAATATGTGTGTGTGTGTGTGTGTGTCTGTGTGTATATAATTAAGCACCTGACAACATGCTTAACATCATTCAGCTTCAGAGAAATGTAAATTAAAACCACCACAGCAAAACACTGATGATACTCTGTGTTGATGAGGAAGTGAAACAATTAGATCTGGCAAGCCTTGTTAGTGGGAGAGTGTATCATTACAGTCACTTTGAAAAATAGTTTAATAGTTTCCTTTAAAAAGTTAAACAAATACCTACTATCAGTTCAGTTCAGTTCAGTTCAGTCGCTCAGTAGTGTCCGACTCTTTGCGACCCCATGAATCGCAGCACGCCAGGCCTCCCTGTCCATCACCATCTCCTGGAGTTCACTCAGACTCACGTCCATCGAGTCGGTGATGCCATCCAGCCATCTCATCCTCTGTCGTTCCCTTCTCCTCCTGCCCCCAATCCCTTGCAGCATCAGAGTCTTTTCCAATGAGTCAACTCTTCGCATGAGGTGGCCAAAGTACTGGAATTTCAGCTTTAGCATCAGTCCTTCCAAAGAACACCCAGGGCTGATCTCCTTCAGAATGGACTGGTTGGATCTCCTTGCAGCCCAAGGGACTTGTAAGAGTCTTCTCCAACACCACAGTTCAAATACCTACTATATGCCCCAACAGTTCTTCTCCTAGATATTAAACCAAGAAAAATGAAATCATTGGCCTAATGATAGATGTGTACACACATTTTCATATTAGTAATAAACAGTATGAAAATATTATAATATCAATAGGAAGAACCCAAATGTACAGCAAGATGAATGAATAAACTGAGTGCAGTAAAGCCCTAAAATGGAAGTAAATAAAAATATATTTTATAAATCAGTTTAGTCTCTCAGTCATGTCCGACTCTTTGCGACCCCATAAACTGAAGCATGCCAGGCCTCCCTGTCCATCACCAACTCCCAGAGTCCACCCAAACCCATGTCCATTGAGTCGGTGATGCCATCCAACCATCTCATCCTCTGTCATCCCCTTCTCCTCAGGCCTTCAATCTTTCCCAGCATCAGGGTCTTTTCAAATGAGTCAGCTCTCCTCATCAGGTGGCCAAAGTATTGGAGTTTCAGCTTCAACATCAGTCCCTCCAATGAACACCCAGGACTGATCTGCTTTAGGATGGACTGGTTGAATCTCCTTGCAGTCCAAGGGACTCTCAAGAGTCTTCTCCAGCACCACAGTTCAAAAGCATCAATGCTTGGGTGCTCAGCTTTCTTTATAGTCCAACTCTCATGTCCATACATGACTACTGGAAAAACCATAGCCTTGACTAAATGGACCCTTGTTGACAAAGTAATGTCTCTGTTTTTAATATGCTGTCTAGGTTGGTCATAACTTTCCTTCTAAGGAGTAAACGTTTTTTAATTTAATGGCTGCAGTCACCATATGCACTGATTTTAGAGCCCCCTAAAATAAAGTCAGCCACTGTTTCCACTGTTTCGCCATCTATTTGCCATGAAGTGATGGGACGGGACAGGCTCAAACTGATGCATGCAACAATGTGGATGAATTCCCCCAATAATATAAACAATATACTGAGTTAAGATGTCATATACAAAAGACTATATGCTGTAAGATTCTGTTTATGCACAATTTTAGAAGGGGAAATATACATATAGTGTCAGAAAGCAGGTTAATGGTTTCTTGGATACCAAATCAGGGATCACCAGGAAAAGGACACAAGGAAAAATTCTACTGTAATGGAGATGACTAACATTATGCTTATGGGATACACACACTTGTCAACATTTACTAACTGGTTGACTTAAAATAGGCATACTTGATTGTATGTGAATCATGATTTAATTCAGTTAATTGTCAAAAGTCAACTTCAGTGTGCAGATTTCCCAGGAAGCCCTATACAAACTTTTCACTACCTATTCCTCTCCAACTGATACCCTCCTTGCTTCTGTAAATGTTTATCTTTAGCATTTAGCATGTGTTAGTTGGTTCTACTTTTTATTTATTTTTGTTATGTATGGTACCACACTACAGAAGTTCTATAGAGGTAATCAGCTTGCTATTATTTAACAAAAATTTTGAGAACTAATTCAATTTGGAAAATTAGATAATAAAATATCTAATTATTTTATTATCAATAAAAATTGTTAGTTAATGCTAGGTAAGTATAGAGATCTTGCCTGATCTGGTCTGAGATCCTTCCTGTTCTTAGGGTATAAATCCTGTAATCCTGCCTAGAAGCACATTTCTTCAACTAATTGCAATAAGAATCTCATTTGCACACCTACAGGTAAAAATTCAAAAGCAGTTGGCTGTTTTACAAATTTTCATTCTGTAGGCACCTTCCATCTTCTACCGTTCTTGAAATAAAGGAGGAAGACTGAGATAAGCAGTCCTTCTTGTACGCGGTGGGGAGGAAGGGGGGGGAATTGATGTGGTTACCTCCACTACAACACAATGTTTAAGAGTTGCTACATTCTCCCTATTTTCTGAATATTTGGAGACTCCCGAGATTTATTTAAATGGTTTCATTATTTGATTTCAAAAGATATATGTCCAATTTATATGTATTTTATGAATTCCATAACTTTTTTAGATATATAGCTTCCTCAGATAGTCAACGGCCCTTTCATGGTTCACCAAACAATGTGCTAGAAAGATCTTGTTCTGCCAGAGACATGTCAGCTATTAACTCTACCTCCTCTCTTGGGAAATGTTAAGAGCATTCCCATTTATTGGTTCTTCAGTTTACTCATTTGAGAAAAGATAATAATTTGAATTGCAGATTGCTTGCAGAGGGAGGAAGGCTGACTGGATCTTGTATTGTTTAGTTCTCATCTAGCTTGAGGGGCTTCCTAGGTGGTTCAGTGGAAAAGAATCTGCCTGTCAATGAAGAAAATCCAGGCGATGTGGGTTTGTTCCCTGGGTCAGAAAGATCTCCTGTAGGAGGAAATGGCAACCCACTCCAGTATTTTTTTTTTTTTAAATTTCAGTCTTTATGAATTTATTTAGACTTATTTCATGGCTTCCTCTGTTGAACTTAACCACATGCACTTAAAAAATGTGCATTTTGGTATTCAATGTTGTTTTATTCTGCAAACGTAAAGGTCAAGGTGGCTGATAATCCTGGGTGGTGCCGTCAAGAGATCTTTTTTGTATGACATGCGTAGTATAGACTTGTTCTCTGTGGGAAGATGAACCTAGTTGAATCTCAATCATCTGGTATCTGATTGTCTTTCTTTTTTTCCTTTTTAGAAAAAGAATGCATTCTATACTCCCAATTCTTCATAGGGTAATTTTGGTTTTTATCTTAAATATCACAAATGTTAAGCTGTGGAGACTTGGAAATATGCTTTTTTTTTTTTTTTCCTTAATAAGTGTAATTTATTTTGTTGTAACTGGAAAATAAGTTGGTTGCATTCTTGACTAAAAACTTCCATGGACAGAGGAGACTGGTGGGCTACAGTCAATGGGGTCACAAAAAGTCCGACATGACTGATCACAGAGTCACACACATGGTAGCATGAGGCAGCAGATAAGCCCAATAAAATAAAACAATTGGAAATTTATTCGCTCACATAACAAGACGTGGATGGGAGGGTTTGTTCACTGTGTCTTTCTGTATATCATTGCTCAGTTTATTTTTCTAGTCCTTTCCCTACAGCTGCCCTCATGGATCCAAAGCAGATGTTCCCGAGATGATGATCATGGGACATTGACCACAGGTAGAGAACAAAAGGATGTTTGGTGTACCTTTTGAGGAAAGCAGGCAGAGCTTGCACAAAACCCCTACCAGACTTATTCTCACAAAAGCTGGCTGGAAGCATCAGATTTGCATCTCCCTGCCAGGACTAAGGCAATCACTAGTCAAGGGGAGTGGAGTTACTGTGATTGGTTTGCACTAATCAGGGTTTGCCATATGGGACCTAGGCAGGCACCCGTCATCCCTTTCAACACACACCCCTTACCAGAAAACTACCATGGTCCTCTTAGCACGGACAAAGTGGGCCATTTGGTAGGAAACCAAGGAGACGCTGACTTCTAGGGGATTTGTCTTCATCTGAGGTCTGGTGACAGTGTTATGGCTGACCCAGAATTCAAACTTTTGGGCACATTTGTAGTGTTTTCATTACTCTAGGAGACAGAGGTCTATGAGGAGAGTGAGTGTGTGTGTGTGTGTGTGTGTGTGTGTGTGTGTGTTTATGAGAGAAGGAGAGGCGGTGAGAGAGAGAGAGAGAAGAAATAATCAGTTATTAATTTGTGATGAAAATTGTAAATCACCCTTTAGACGGAAATGCTGCCTTTTGGGGACATTGTCCAGACTCTGACCCCAGGATGTTATCGTCCTGAATATTTATCCAGAATATTGGCGGGAAAGCCAAAACTCAGGACTCAGAAGTCTTATTTAATGTTAAGGAAATCTGTTCTTTTCTCCTCTGAAGATGAGTTGATGACCTTGAGGGTGCCTAAACCTTTGATAAGTACGCTTGTCATGGAAGCAGAGGTGTTTGTATTCATATTCCTTGAATAGTGAAAACCTTTGACACTTTTTTTTTCTTTTTAATCTCAAGTTCAGTGATTTTCACATGTGTTCTTGGAAACTTCCTCTCTTCTGGGAGACATACTGGAATTTCTGAAACCATAGACCACTCTGTCAAATAGCAAAATTATACCTGTTCTTTACATTTTGGTTCTACTCTAGATTAGCCAATTTGTAGTTGTTTATACAGATTTTAATTAGGTTATACTGAAATTTATTTGGTTTCTGCTAATTGAATTAAAACTGTCACTTACCTAGGTCTCCAAAATTATTCCTAAATTATTTGGAATTAAGAGTGACGTTAGATATATCCTTACACAAAAAGTTAATTATAAAAAGCATATGAATTTTACTAGATAATTCACATTGGTCAGTTTGTTTCATTTACCTCCATATTCTTCATGGACATTTTACTGTTGTTCCCACCTACTGTCTGCTGAATGGATTGTTATAAGGATCATCATGGTTGTTCAAGGAGAAGAATCTGACATATTGACTGATATGACTGGCCTGCACATAGTAGGCCCTCAGTAAATGTCAAATGCTACTCTTATTTTTTTCTGGAAAAATAGAATTATGACGCCTACATCTTGGTGTTCCTATAGAATTGCAATGAAATATCACCCACAGAGACGCCAAGTACAGTACCAGGCTTCTCTATAGGAACTCAATAAATGTTAATTTCATTCCTTTCCTTGTCTACTAAACAAAGCATCCAGAGGAGTAATAACACTGTGTTCATGATTCTACATCACCCCAGCAAAATAATTTCCTCTTCTTGGAAGGGAGAAACCAATAAAGTCTGGTTTCAATTTATTTAGAGTATTCTTTCTTTCTGACAGCATAAAATAAATCCCTGCTATGAAATAACCTTTCTGCTGATCTATGTATAATAGCAACTCAGTATCACCTAGTCCTTTTCGGATAAATAAATTAAAAAAAATCATGTTTTGATAATACAACCAGCATACTAGTCTTCTGAAGGAACTACCCATTACAGAGTTACTGTGGGGAACAGCAGGTGCTGGCGACTGCAAGCTCTAGGCATTTATAACTCTCGAGTGTTACTGCCTGCTTGGAAGAATTTGCTATTTACTTCCAACTGAGGACAATTAGGCTTAAATTCCAAAGCCACACATCAGGTAAGCAAAAGAGAAGTGCAAAGGACTGACTCTGGCAATTTAGGTAGCATGATTCTTACCTTTGTGCTTATTCAGGTGAGGATAAAATATTAATAATAATGCTCTTTAATGCTGGATAATTGCATTCAGGAAGTTTACCTTACCTGTTCCAAAATCTCCCTGTGAGAGGAAGTGCCATAATGCTGGATAGAAGTACATTCCTGTGACTGATTATAACGAGACATTTCCTTTTCACACCCAGAGGTAAAAGCTCCAAAGCAATTTTCACAAATTGTAACATTCTGGAGTAGATGATGTTTGAAGTACAATTTCTATCCAATTTAACATTTGTTTTCTAGCTAGAAAATTTTTGAGTTTCTGTTGTAGAGGGCATTGATTGTAGATTGTTGTGGATGGACAAAGAAATAAACTAGGGAATTATCTGTGATCTCATATATCCTTTTATTGCTTGGGAATATGCTAATTGTTGCATTAAATGTCATCAAGTTATCTTTTCCAAATGAAGATAATTGTCACTTGTCTTATGCCAGTGCATGTGAGAACAATTGGCTTTGATTTGGCAATTGTGATACTTCACGGTTTGAGGAGCATGAATGATAGAAGTTTGAATTAAGTTATATTAATTTATGTATCTATTTCTGTGCGCTTATGCAAAAACTTGTAAATTATTAATATAAAACTCTGTTAAATATTTCCAATAGACGCTAAACCTCCCAGTGTACATACAAGTTATAGAGATGTGTGGTCAGATTATTGGGTAGGATTTTCAACTCATAATGAATGCTGACTCTTCCACTTGCATTTTTATACAGAGTTACATACTCAGTACAATACTTATACTATAGTAGATATTATTTTCACCAAGTATTAGCAAATGATGAGTAGGAGCATAGATAATGACCCTTTATAGTAAGCTCGAGTGAGACATAAGCACCTAGCAGAGTGGTTGTTCAGCACCACTGAATTGGACTCTGTATGTTGGTATTCCATGATCTTGTCAGAGTATAAATACAAACTACCTGCTTACTCAGCTACTTATAAAAGCAAAGAAGAATAGTGTTTTAGTGAATATTATCCATCTACTCCTAAAGGAGTCTTAAGTTTTCTTCTTATATCAGCTTAAACCAGCAGAAAGCAATATGCTTTTTAACAAATAACTTTTATGTTAATTTTGCAACCTGGACTATTACCATTTCTGCATTTTTTATAGAAATATCATGGTGGGAAATATATGAATCTTGAAGTAAAACAGAAAAATGTTGTTAATGGTGTTATCTTGAAAACTTCTCATTTACAAGACAGTGATCTTGAAATTATAGGAAAGCAGTGGTTTCCATAAGATTCTTAAAATACAGTGTGGCATATGCTGGATATTCCATGAATATCTAGTCTGTATTCTTACTCTGATTATTATTGGTAGCATTAATATTAATATAATTGGTGGTGGTGGTGGTTTAGTCGCTAAGTTGTGTCGGACTCTTGTGACCCCATGAACTATAGCCTGCTAGGCTCATTTGTCCATGGGATTGTTCAGGCAAGAATACAGGAGTGGGTTGCCATTTCCTTCTCCAGGAGATCTTCCCGACACGGGAATCAAACCCAGGTCTCCAGCATTGCAGGCAGATTCTTTACCGCCTGAGCTGTGAGGAAAGCCTCCCAATATTAATATTAATATTATTGCTACTATGCAAATTGTATTAATTGATTCCAAAAACATTGTATACTAGGGTACATGATCTCATGTTAAATTCTGTAGGTGGTAAGTTTATCTTAGAATATTAGGAACACCTAATTAATATTAGGTTTCCTATTAATATTAGGAAAGCCATTTATTTTCTCGGAGCAGAAAATCCTCTTTACTGGTAGAGACATGTATAATATTGTGCTTCTCTTTTTGTCATTGCTGACAGAAAACACAAACCGAATTTAAAAAAAAAAAATTTAGCTCAGAGCTCCAGTGACAATTTCAAAACAGCTAAAGTTGCTTCTTTTAAAAAATCGATAATTCTAACTTTTGTAATTATATCTGATATATTTCTTTTTACTACTATGACTTTTGTAAATCACCTTAAAGTCTTTTTGTAAAGACCTTTGGTTTAATTGAATGAAAGTATAACATGATGAGTACTGGCATCATTTATGCTTTGCTTTATCTTCTGCAAAACTGAGTTTATCCTTGCCCATAAATAACCTTAAAAAGATGTTTTTAAGATTATATTACAAACTATTTATACATTTTGGCCCATTTGTGTTAGTTGTGTTTGAACTGCATATTTTATGACCCGTTTAAAGGATTGAGAGAGAGATTTATGTGTCTTTATCTACATCAGATATAGACATTTGTGACACAAAGCTATCTTTTATTCTATAATATTTAATTTCAGCTTTAGGATGAATTGCAATTTTCCTGAGGCAATTCAGTTCATTTATTGATTTGACAATTAAATGGACAGAACTCCATTTGAAGATTAAATATGAGCTCAATTTTTATAGCTCATACTATTAAGCCCATTCCTGCATCAAAATTCTATTAAAACCAATCTACCACAAATATGAATACATGGATCCTCTTTCAAAAAGGGTGTACCAGTTGAAACTTCAGATTCTGGGTTTAGACTGCTGATCACATCAGCACAATTGTTACAACACCATCTGGTATGTCTGATGAATAGAAGATAACCTGTCCCTCATCAACTCACCCACTAAGCACTGAGCACCTATTATGCATGAAGTGTTTTGGTACAAAGATTATTATATTTTCCTTGCTCTCAAAGAATCCTCATATTGTATGGGGAAGAAATATCTGTAGATAAAGAGTTGCAACCCAACAGGACAAATACCAAAACTGAGGTTTGTAGGAATTTCAAAGTTGGCACAGAACAGGTAGTTCAGAAAAATAATTTTATAGTAGGTGATGCATAAGTTGGTTCTTAAGTAATACTTGGAGTTTTCCAGTCAGATAAACTAAGAAAATGTATCATAAACATGTGCGAAAATAATGAGGTAGTATCAACAGAACAAAGGAAATGGTTACATAGTTCAATGTACAAAATGGTCCTCAGCAGTTCATAGAATGCTGCTACTGCTACTAAGTCACTTCAGTCGTGTCCAACTCTGTGCGATCCCATAGACGGCGGCCCACCAGGCTCCCCCGTCCCTGGGATTCTCCAGGCAAGAACACTGGAGTGGGTTGCCATTTCCTTCTCCAATGCAAGAAAGTGAAAAGTGAAAGTGAAGTCACTCAGTCGTGTCCGACTCTTAGCGACCCCATGGACTGCAGCCTACCAGGCTCCTCCATCCATGGGATTTTCCAGGCAAGAGTACTGGAGTGGGGTGCCATTGCCTTCTCCAAGTTCACAAAACAGCAGAAATCAAAGGCGTCTGAAGAGACTGCCACTGGTGTATTAGGCTTCCCTATTCATCTTGGCAATAACAACCAGCATTCGTTCCTGGGTAGACTCTGATGTACAGAAAATTCAATGTCTTACTCATCTCTGAAACTTCATCCAAGACAAGGCTGCTCATCCATTCACCGATTCATTTAAAAGGATTCATTGCAGTACTAGGCCCTGGGGAAATAAGGGTGAGCAAGGCAAAAAAAGATGTGTGCTCTTGCTTTCTGGTAGCCAAGAGACAGATACAGATACAAATACTAAACAGAAAAGTAACGCCTTCAAGAAACAGTGCAGGCTAATATGTTGGAGAGTGACTGGACGTCAACCCTGGATTGAGTGGCTCCTGAAAGTCTCTATGAGGAGATGACTTTGAAGCTGACACTTGAATCACAATTAAGAACCACCTAAGCAAGGGCCACTTGAGTAGGGAGGCCACTTTAGGTTGTGGGAAGAATAAGAAGACATTCCCAAGGGCGGGAACAAGCTCAAGTTCTGCAGGTAACCATGAGAAAGTCAGTTTGACCAGTGCAGAAGGGCCAAGGAAGGACTGAGCCAAACCAGCTCTGTACTCTATTGCTGTGTAGATTGGGAGAAAGGATTCAAATTTTATTAGTAGTACAATGGAAAGATACTGGAGATTTACGCGGGAATGTAATGTGATCTGATTTATGCTAAAACAAGAGCTGAGTTGAGAATGGACTGAAATAGAACAGAAAAGGCAACAACCTGGGAGGCTTTTGTGTAATCTCCATCGCCTTGGATTAGGATCCTGGCAGTGGAGAAGGTGGGAGGGCAGAGACAGAGGACATCCTTTAGACACCAAATAATAATATTTAGTGTCATATTAGGCCAATGAGAGGGAGGGAAAGAGAGACAGCAGGAATGACTTCTTGCAGACTTTCTGAAAGGAGGGGGTGGGCCATGGAGCATAAAGGACCCAATTTAAACAATAACAACAATTATAGCCTCAAGTACTTAGAAAAATCCTTATCTGTTTCAAACACTACTCCAGTCAAAGTTACGTGTATTAACTCATTTAATTATTATGACACCCTTATGACTTCATTTTTACAATTATTCTCATTTTGCAGATAGACAAACTGAAGCAGAGATGTGAGCTTGCCAACAGTTAAAGCAGGACACGGTTTCACCTTAAGAAATGAATTCCTTCATCTCTTTCTAGTCTTTGCTCATGATGTCACCTGCTCATTGAAGCCCACTCTAACCACGCCACTTAAAATTACAATACCAGCTCCCTCCTCCATGGCACTCCCACTTATAAACTGCTCTAAAGTATCAAATAATCTGTTTATTTATGTTTTTTATCTAGAGTCCCAGTGACAGCGGAGCCTGGTGGGCTGCCTTCTATGGGGTCGCACAGAGTCAGACACGACTGAAGCAACTCAGCAGCAGCAGCAGTAGACTATAAGCTTCATGAGGGCAGGAGTTCTGTCAGTGTTGTTCCTGGTGGTATTCCAAGTGCTTGAACAATTCCTGGCACACAGTGAACATTCAATAAATGGTGGTTTAGTGGCTAAGTTTGACCCTTGCGACCCCATGGACTGTAGCCCATCAGGCTCCTCTGTCCATGGGATTTTCCAGGCAAGAATACTGGAGTGGGTTGCCATTTCCTTCTCCATCAATAAATGACTCTTGATTAAATAATAAATATGTGGATAAGTGACTGAAATAGTTGAGCTGGTTTTCAAACCCTGATGGCCTGATTATAGAGCCTGTATACCTACTCACTATACTATTCTGTGTTCCCTCTCAGGCTGGGACAGAAAATGATTCCTGCTCCTCAGTCCACAGGAGATCTGTGTACTCAGCTGATCCAGGCCCAAAATTATGAAGTAGAAGAGATGGTGGATAATTTAGCCAGTTCCTACCTCTCCTGCTTCATCTCTTTCCTCTCAATATCTCTTCTGTGTGGAATACCTTCCCCCTTCACCATTGTACATGAATAATCACAACGTGTCTTTACAATTTCAATATAGATATCAGGTCTTCTGGAAAGGATACATGTATTCAGCCACACCTGGGCTAGTTGCCTCTTACCTGCTGCTCATTAATTTCTGTGCTTTTCCTTTTGTAAGTTGCTGCTGCTGCTGCTAAGTTGCTTCAGTCGTGTCCGACTCTGTGTTACCCCATAGACAGCAGCCCACCAGGCTCCCCCATCCCTGGGATTCTCCAGGCAAGAACACTGGACTGGGTTGCCATTTCCTTCTCCAATGCATGACAGTGAAAAGTGAAAGTGAAGTCACTCAGTCGTGTCCAACTCCTAGTGACCCCATGGACTGCAGCTTACCAGGCTCCTCCATCCATGGGATTTTCCAGGCAAGAATACTGGAGTGGAGTGCCATTGCCTTCTCCATTGTGAGTTGCTAGACTGTTGTAAGTTGCTGCTGCTGCTAAGTTGCTTCAGTCGTGTCCGACTCTGTGTTACCCCATAGACAGCAGCCCAACAGGCTCCCCCATCCCTGGGATTCTCCAGGCAAGAACACTGGAGTGGGTTGCCATTTCCCTCTCCAATGCATGAAAGAGAAAAGTGAAAGTGAAGTCGCTCAGTCTTGTCCGACTCTTAGCGACCCCATGGACTAAGTTGCTAGACTGTTGTAATTATCTACCAAGCTGCACTGTTTACCTGAGACAATTCCTCCCACTACCAGGCAGTGACTGGCCCCTAGTAGGCACTCAAAAAGTTGTTAAATTGAACTGAATGGAATAGGAAGTCCCTCAAGTATAAAATGATATGGATAGATTGGGCCCTGGTCTATAAAGAGTTTACATACTTTATAGCTCAAATTGCTTGAAGGCTTTGTGAATCATCTTTACCAGTAGTTAAGTTTGAGTTATGCTGTAATCAAGGTGAGCCTCTGTTCTCCTTACTTGTTTCCATATCACTTAAAGAAGCTAACTGAGAAAGCAGAGTTCAAAATTCTAAAATCCTCTGAACCATTGAAAACATATATTTCAGATGAAAATCCCTTTTCGATTGGCTGAAGTCACCATAATTGGAGCCAATTGAATCTGAATTTAAACATGTCTGAGCTATGATAATGTAGCCAGGGCTGTATTTACCACATATAAAAATTTAAGCAATATGGATTATTCAGTAAGGTAAAGAGAGTCTTTAGAAAGCAATTTATATTCTGTAGATTGGAGGAAATAAAACCTTGAAAGAAGATCTAATCACATTTTTGTATTGATATTTTAGGAAAATTTGTAGTAGCAATAGACTAGCACATAAACCCCACCAGTGAACTAATCTGAGGTTTAAATCAAAATAACTTGTATTGGTCTATTCTAGTTTCTGATGATTCATTTTTTTCCCCCACTGAGATGTGGAAGAAGAGCAATATAATCTCTTTTATGTAACTAGTTTAATTTTTCATAAGCAGCCCTAAGGTTAAAAAAAAGAACTTGTGAGTGTAATACGTAATTGAATCTTCTTGGAACAAGAACAGCAGAAGGTAATGAAGATTTAGGTAGGGAATGAATTTCATACTGTTCCTCCTACTTTCCTTTGCAGTCACATCAGTGAATCTGAGATTTCTGGTTAGAAAAAAATCAATAGGAATTTACTGTGAACCTTGAAAGAGGGCATTCTGATGTGACTAAGGAAGTCTGAAGGCAATTGTAACTCACTGCTTGAAGCAACTCCTTTCTATGGCTGGGAGGTGGGGGTGGGTGGTGGTGGTAAGTAGATGAGAAGAAAATTGAGTGATGTGAGGACCTTGGCTGACTAGTAATGGAGAAATTTATATGGATTTATTTTTTTTCCCAACCAGTCATTCATTCATCTACTTATTTATTTATTGAACATGTTTCTAGTACCTGTCTGGATCGAACTTTCCAGAGAGCATGCGTAATCAAGAAATAAGTAAGAAACAACAGTTAGCCCCTAAGGATCTCACAGTGTAGAAAGGGAAATAGTCAAGAAAAGTGATCATTACAATGCATGGTGAACAATGCCATGGTAGGGACGCCGTACATGCCGAGAGTTGCCTGTGGAATCTGGGAAGGAATCCTGGAGGAGGTTGCATGTTTATGGAAAGCAGTCGACAACTTCTATGAAAAATAGGTGCAAGAAATAGGATTTATGTAGCATTTTCATATGTGAAGAGCTTGGCACTCTCAGGTAGAATTAAGTTTGCCTATAAGTACCAGGGGAGCATCAAATGATAGTGGATTAAGCAAGACAGATGTTTATTTATTTTCTCAAAGACTGTTCCAGAACCAGCTTAGTCCTTGGGGATTGAGGCTTTTTCTAACTCACTTTTTTACTACCTCTGGGCATGACCCTCATCTCTTGGTCCAAGTTCATATCTTTATTTTGATAGCAGGATAAAGGAAAGAAGAAAAACAGGGGCAAAGGATGTGTCCAAATTCTGCGTTAAGATTCTACAGAATCACTGTATATCTAATTTTCCAAAAGCTAGGGGTGTAACTGCAAAGGAGGCTGGGGTTTGTGGTGTATGTTCCTAAAGACAATGTGTCAAGTGAAAATTATACTGTTGTATAAGAAAAGGAGATTGGATTTTGCAAGAAAACAATAGCTTTGGCAGTAGGTGGGAAATAGTAAGATGTTTAAGAAATGCAAGCATTTCTGGTGACTTAGACTAAAGGTACCGGAAGTGGGAAGAGTGATAATGCTGAAAAATGTGTGACGTGAAGTTGGAGGCACAATCATGAGCCACACATGAAGAGTCTTCAACAAATCAACAATTAATTTTTGCTGTGCCCTTAAGAATGTGCCAGTTATATTTTATGAATACTGGCCTGTTCAGTCTTCAGATAATTCTCTAAGGTACACTTATTATTAATTGGGGGCTTCCCAGGTGGCACGGTGATAAAGAATCTTCTTGCTAATGCAGGAGATGCAAGGAGATGCAGATTCGATCCTTAGGTTGGGAAGGTTCCCTAGAGTAGGAAATGGCAACCACTGTAGTATTCTTGTCTGGAATATTCCATGGACAGAGGAGCATGGCAGGCTACAGCTGATGGGGTTGCAAACAGTCAGACACAACTGAGCAACTGAGCTCACTCACACACACACATACACACTTATCATTATTCCCTTTTTAAGAGAATACAAATTGGGGTTTAAAGATTAAGTGATATGCCTACAATTACACTAAGGGCTGAGATTAGAGTTTAATTTGGTTTGACTCCCAAGTCAGAGTTCCCAGGCATTTGCCATCCCCAGAAGCTTGAATTCCACCCTTTATTTCTTGGTTCCACATCTCTGTGTTCTTTTCCTGTGTTCTCTTTCTGAATGGGCTACCTGGATGGATTTAGCAAATCGTAGTCTGATCAGAAAAATGTGCCTGAGAGGAAAAAGAGCAGTAAACTAACCCTTAGCAGCTCATGATGTGAAAAAGGAAAGGAGTCTGCAAATTAAGTCTTGGCATTTCACCTCACGTTTTCATTAAGTTTTAACTCAGTATATAAAAAAGTTAATTATAGGGTGCTTTAATCCTATATAAAAGGTCAACCAAGTCCTGCCTTGTTTAAGGCATTAAGGCAGTTCTTAAAGTAGAACGGTTGATCAAGTTAAATCATAACCGTTTCATGAAGCACTCTTGATAATAAGATTCACTTATTTCCAATGAGAATGTCTAAATCTGGTGAGTGGACTGCATTACCTACTGTAAACAAAAGTAATCTTACCAAAGACAAGCTGTGATGCTCATCTGTGTTATTTTATAGGTTCACTTTTAGCAATGTGTATTTTCTATATGTGTGATTATAAATCTACATACCCATTCTAGAAAAAAATCATTGAGGGCATGCTTATCAGGAAATAAAATAAAAAATCAGAGAACTACCATGCAGAGATATCAACTTTTGCAATGTTAATATATTTCCTTCTAATTTTTAAAACTGTTTTAAGGTTATGCCTGGTTTTCATAGGTTGAAATCATATAGCTTACAATTTTATTTCCATATTTTAAAAAGATTATATTGTAAATATTTTCCATTAAATTTTTTTTAAATAAATTAAATTCAGCATGTCATGTGATAGCCCATCCAGTGGTCTATGGTCACTTAGCTAGACAATGTGGTCTCTGTGTGTCTGGCTGTGTATATGATTAAGATGCCTGGAGACCAAGGCAATTTTGGTTCCTTTGGTAACTGGCTTGGATGGACAATGGAGGCCTGGTTCCATAGAATTTTAGACTGGTTTCCTCTTGACTGCCCTTATCCTTTAAGGGATGAGAATGTCCTTTTCATAAGTCTGTACCTCCTGGCCAAGTTAATCCATCATGATAGAGATGTTGTTTAGAAAGGCTACTTAGATTGGATTCAAACATTCAATTCAGTGCAATCACTCAGTCGTGTCTAACTCTTTGCAACCCCGTGGACTGCAGCACGCCACGTTTCCCAATTCATCACCAACTCCTGGAGCTTACTCAAACTCATGTCCATTGAGTCGGTGATACTATCCAACCATCCCATCTTCTGTCTTCCCCTTCTCCTCCTGTCTTCAATCTTGCCCAGCATCATAGTCTTTTCCAATGAGTCAGTTCTTCACATCAGGTGGCCAGAGTATTGGAGTTTCAGCTTCAGCATCAGTCCTTCCAATGATATTCAGGACTGATCTCCTTTAGGATGGACTGGGTGGATCTCCTTGCAGTCCAAGGGACTCTCAAGAATCTTCTCCAACACCACAGTTCAAAAGCATCAATTCTAAGGCACTCAGCTTTCTTTATAGTCCAACTCTCACATCCATACATGACTACTGGAAAAACCAAAGCTTTGACTAGACAGACCTTTGTTGGCAAAGTTATGTCTCTGCTTTTTATATACTGTCTAGGTTGGTCATAGCTTTTCTTCCAAGGAACAAGTGTCTTTTAATTTCATGGCTGCAATCACCATTTGTAGTGATTTTGGAGTTCAAAAAAAAGTCTCTCACTGTTTCCATTGTTTCCCCATCTATTTACCATGAAGTAATGGGAACGGATGCCATGATCTTAGTTTTTGAATGTTGAGTTTTAAGCCACCTTTTTCACTCTCCTCTTTCACTTTCATCAAGAGGCTTTTTAGTTCTTCTTCATTTTCTGCCATAAGGGTGGTGCCATCTGCATATCTGAGGTTATTTGTATTTCTCAAGCAATCTTGATTCCAGCTTGTGCTTCATCCAGCCTGGCTTCCTTGTGATGTAATCTACATATAGGTTAAATAAACAGGGTGACAATATACAGCCTTGATGTACTCCTTTCCTGATTTGGAACCAGTCTGTTGTTCCATATCCAGTTCTAACTCTTGCTTCTTGACCTGCATATAGATTTCTCAGGAGGCAGATAAGGTGGTCTTGTATTCCCATCTCTTGAAGAATTTTCCACATTTTGTGATCCACACAGTCAAATGCTTTGGCATAGTCAATAAAGCAGAAGTAGATATTTTTCGGGAACTCTCTTACTTTTTCAATGATCCAATGGATGTTGGCAATTTGATCTCTTGTTCTCTCACCTTTTCTAAATCCAGATTGAACCTCTGGAAGTTCAGGTTCATGTACTGTTAAAGCCTGGCTTGGAGAATTTTGAGCATTACTTTACTAGCGTGTGAGATGAGTGCAATTGTGCAATAGTTTGAACATTCTTTGGCATTGCCTTTCTTTGGGATTGGAATGAAAACTGACCTTTCCAGTCCTGTGGCCACTGCTGAGTTTTCCAAATTTGCTGGCATATTGAGTGCAGCACTTTCACAGCACCATCTTTTAGGATTTGAAATAGCTCAACTGAAATAGCTCCACTAGCTTTGTTTGTAGTGATGCTTCCTAAGGCCCACTTGACTTCACATTCCAGGATGACTGGCTCTAGGTGAGTAATCACCCAATTGTGATTATCTGGGTCGTGAAGATCTTTTTTGTATAGTTCTTCTGTATATTCTTGCCACCTATTCTTAATATCTTCTACTTCTGTTATGTTCAGACAATTTCTGTCCTTTATTGAGCCCATCTTTGCATGAAATGTTCCCTTGATATGTCTAATTTTCTTGGTGAGATGTCTAGTCTTTCCCATTCTATTGTTTCCCTCTATTTCTTTGCACTGATCACTGAAGAAGACTTTCTTATCTCTCCTTGCTGTTCTTTGGAACTCTGCATTCATATGGGTATATCTTTCCTTTTCTCCATTGCCTTTGGCTTCTCTTCTTTTCTCAGCTATTCCTAAAGCCTTCTCAGACAACCATTTTGCCTTTTTGCATTTCTTTTTCTTGGGGATGGTTTTGATCACGGCCTCCTGTATAATGTCATGAAACTCTGTCCATAGTTCTTCAGGTACTCTATGAGATCTAATCCCCTGAATCTATTTGTCACGTCCACTGTATAATCATAAGGGATTTGATTTAGGTCATACCTGAATGGTCTAGTGGTTTTCTCTACTTTCTTCAATTTCAGTCTGAGTTTGGCAATAAGGAGTTCATGATCTGAGCCACAGTCAGCGCCTGGTCTTGTTTTTGATGACTGTATAGACCTTCTCCATTTTTGGCTGCAGAGGATATAATCAATCTGCTTTTGGTGTTGGCCATCTGGTGATGTTCATGTGTAGAGTCTTCTCTTGTGTTGCTGGAAGAGGGTGTTTGCTATGACCAGTGTGTTCTCTTGGCAAAACTCTGTTAGCCTTTGGCCTACTTCATTTTGTACTCCAAGGCCAAACTTGCCTGTTACTCCAGGTATCTCTTGCCTTCCTACTTTTGCATTCCAGTACCCTATAATGAAAAGGCCAACTTTTTTGGGTATTAGTTCTAGCAGGTCTTGTACGTCTTCATATAAATGGTCAACTTCAGCTTCTTCAGCATTACTGGTTGGGGCATAGACTTGGATTACCATGATATTGAATGGTTTGCCTTGGAAATGAACAGAGATCGTTCTGTCATTTTTGAGATTGCATCCAAGTACTGCATTTCAGACTCTCTTGTTGACTATGATGACCTCTCCATTTCTTCTAAGGGATTCTTGCCCACAGTGGTAGATATAATGGTCATCTGAGTTAGATTCACCCATTCCAGTCCATTTTAGTTTGCTGATTCCTAGAATGTTGACATTCACTCTTGCCATCTCCTGTTTGACCACTTCCAATTTGCCTTGATTCATGGACCTAATGTTCCAGGTTCCTATTTAATACTGCTCTTCACAGCATCAAACTTTACTTCCATCACCAGTCACATCCACAACTGTGTGTTGTTTTTGCTTTTGCTCCATCTCTTAATTCTTTGTGAAATTATCTCTCCACTGATCTCCAGTAGCATATTGGGCACCTACTGACCTGGGGAGTTCCTTTTTCAGTATCCTATCATTTTGCCTTTTCATACTGTTCATGGTGTTCTCAAGGCAAGAATACTGAAGTGGTTTGCTATTTCCTTTCCAGTTTGGTCTTCCCTTTCCAGTTTTTGTCTTTCCAGTTTGGGACTTCGCTTGTGGCTCTACTGGGAAAGAATCTGCCTGCAATGTAGGAGATCTGGGTTCGATCCCTGGGTTGGGAAGATCCTTTGAGAAAGGAAAGGCTACCCACTCCAGTATTCTTGCCTGGAGAATTCCATGGACTGTACAGTCCATTGGGTCACAAAGAGTTGGACATGACTGAGTGACTTTTATTTTCATTTTCACTTTCCAGTTTTGTCAGATCTCTCCACCATGACACATCCATCTTGGGTGGCCCTACACAGCATGGCTCATAGTTTCATTCAGTTAGACAAGCTGTGGTCCATGTGATCAGATTGGTTAGTTTTCTGTGATTGTGGTTTTCATTCTGTCTGCCCTCTGATGGAGAAGGATAAGAAGCTTATGGAAGCTTCCTGATGGGAGAGACTGACTGAGGGGGAAACTGGGTCTTTTTCTGATGGCAGGCCATGCTCAGTAAAGCTTCAATCCAATTTTCTGTTGATGGGCAGGTCTATGTTCTCTCCCTGTTGTTTGACTTGAGGCCAAATTATGGTGGAGGTAATGAAGATAATGGCAACCATAATGTGAAATCTCTGTTTGCATCCCAGGTGTTCACTGTAGCATTATTTACCATAGACAAAACATGCAAACAATCTGCCTGTTGGTCAGATGAAAGGATAGAAAAATATGAAATATATATATATATATATATACACATATATAATATAGTAATATCCAATTATAAAACAGAAGGAAATCCTGATATTTGCAGCAACATGGATGAACTTTGAGGGCATTATGCTAAGTGAAATAAGTCAGAGCAAGACATATACTGTATCATCTCACTTATACATGGAAAGTAAAAGGCTAGATTCATAGAAAGAGAGAGTAGAATGGAAGGTCACAGGGAGTGGGGAGTCGGAGAGGTTGGTCAGAGGGTATAGGGGATCAATCATGAGATGAACTTCTGGGGATCAAATGTGTAGTAACTGTCATGACTACAGTTAATGGTACTCTGCTGTATACTTGAAAGTTGTTAACAGAATAGATCTTAAACATTCTTATCACTCACATACAAAAGAAGTTGGTAAAAAGAATAAAAAAAGTGTGCAACCAGGAACCATATTTTTGATTACTCGTCAATGTATGTTCCACCTTCCTTCAGAAATAAGTCACTCATTGTTCCCCAAAGCACTGTGTGTTTTTAAATCCTCTTGCTGTGTCTTCTGCCATTTCCATATGGTACTGGTCATCCTTCAAAGTTCAGTCCAACATCACCTTCCTTTATCTTTACCCCATCCACTCCTCTCCCTCTTTCTACCCCAAATTCAGGCAGAATAACTTGCTGTCTGTGCTCTGGCCCTCCACCACCTGATGCTTATCTCCATTACAAGTCTGAGTAAAACATACTTTTCTTACTCTATAAGGCACTCTCCCCACTGGACTGGAAGTTTCCAAGCTCCAAGCTCAGTGTCATTCTTTTGATCTCACATGTCTGGCACCTAGCTTGCAATGTTGCCCATCTCACTGTGTTGAGCACCTGGTCAGCAAGCTGGGCCTCAGTTCCCTTATCTCTAAAGCGGGCATTACAATGCCAGTCATTCATATAGGTGTTTAAAGTATATGTAGTGGTAGCAGTTTTATTTTAGGTGGGGCCTCTCCTTGGAGTTTGAAAAGTAATCCTTGCCTGCAGGTTCCCAACAAGCCTGTGACTTGGACAGCTCTTGCCTTTACCCTCCAGTATGTGACTAATTTAACTCTAGAGAGTTGTTTGTGAAAGTACAGGGTTAAGGAGAATATTACAAGGGTAGGAGTATGTCACTGAACTAAAATAGATAAAATTGAAAAGGTTAGAATTTTTTCACTACATTCTGACACATTGATTTTCAAATGAGATGACTTTCTTTTTGAAAGATTTCTGATCATAAAATCCCTAGTCATACTTGTCCAGTTCAAACTTAGGAAGAGCTAATAAAAAATGTGTGTAAATCACATTAAAGATGATTAATAATTTATACTTTTAATGTCTCACATAATTTCAGAGCACTTTCTGATACAACAATAAATGCCATTTTTTGCAAGAGAAACTGACACTTAAGAAGTGTGAATCTCCTCAAGCCACAACATGTGACCCTCCATTTCCAACGTATAGTTTGTGTTTTAATTTGTCTCACTTTAAAATAAATGAAGGAAATGCATATCAACATTTACTGAATATCTGCATTGTACCAGGTATCCTCAGGAAAAGAGAAGTAAATATGATCTTGGACCTACTCCCCTAAAGTGAAATAATTACACTTGATATCTTGTGCTAAGATTATTTATAGAAGGAAACATGGAAACAGAGGACTTTGGGGATTGATTATTTATGTCTGACAGGATCAGGAATACAAAGTCCAACTACTTGGAAAAAAGAATGGTTAGAGCTAGAGTTTTCAAGAAAATGAGAATCTTCTAGGATCAGAGGAAGTAAGGTTCACACGTGGAAGCATTTACACTGTGAAGCTTTCTGACAACCAGAAGCAGCCTGAAACTGCCAGATATTGTGGCATGAGTGTGAGGGATTCAGGCAATGAGGCTGGGGAAGGGTTACCAGGAATCAGGCAAAAGGATTGTAAAATCTCTTGCTATGGAGGTTAACCATTATACCGTAGGTGATGGTGAAATATTTCACGGAGGGAGCAGGTTGAACAGTTCCATTCACTATTACGCTGTTCAGTAAATTCAAGCTAATTTATTCTATGATAACAAATGACCTCAAAATCTACATGAATTATTATTTCAAAATATATTTCTAGCATATATCATACATTCATTATGGGTCATGTGTGGCCCTATTCTATGCCATTCTCTTTCTGAAATCCAGACTCACAAAACTACCTGTTTTGGGCAATTTGGTGGCAGAAGTGGGAAAAGGGACACCTAAAATCATTAGCTTGTACACAAAACTTCTTCTAGAAATGGCATTTGTTACATTTATCCATATTTCATTGGCAAAGTAAATCACATGGTTGCTCTGAGGTACATGAAAGCATACACCTAATCTTCCATTAGGGAAAATAACCCAGCACAGAGAAGCGGGGATAATTCAGTCCACCAAAGATGATCATATGTGAACATTTTAGATGTGAGGAAACCTGAAACCTTACTAATTAGGAAGTAAGCTAGAATAAATTACAGCCAGCTTTGAATGAATGATATGTTGTAAACTATAGTTTTGATATTTTCAAGTAAATCCAGAAGCATAAAATAAGCAAAAACATATGGCATGTCTAGATTTTCTTGACAGGAATAATAATTTGTGATCATTGTCACATTATTACTGGTGATAATCATAGCTGAACCTGCTCTGAAGCGGAGCATGTTTTCATTTAACAATGCAGGGACATTCTCCCATTCAGTTTTCATGGCCATCCTACGAGACATGCAAAGTCATTAGCATTATTCCCATTCTTCCGAGCAGTAAGTTAATGTTCAATTAAACCCACTACGTTTGTCACAAGTTACAATGACTAAGTGACAGACCTGAACTCAAATAGGAGAGGCTCTGCACTCAAAACTAATATTAGAGCGAAATGGACAAAAAGTTTCACCTAAGGAATTTCATCACTGCTCTGACAATATAATCCATGTGAAAACTTCTTTATAGCTCTTTTTTTCTAGGATAATTTAAAAGTAAACATCAGTTTTCCTCAGTCATACTTATCACAAATCCTGAATCAGTGTGATCTAGGTTTATTGATTTATATGCCAGAGTATGAAAATAGAAGCTCATACGGTTTCAACTGCATACATATCTTAAGATTAGCTGTGAAATTATTTTTTACAAACCCATGAAGATTTCTAACATGCATTTATCAGAAGCTAATCCAGCCAGTTCCTAAATACAATGCTACACTTTTCTCTATGCTCTTATAGGTTTTACTAGAAAATGCTAGCTTCTCTCTGTCTGGAATCAGCATTTTGTGAGATACCTGGTCCATGTGCTTTGTCAGAAAATATGCTGTCAAAGGATTTTAAACATTCCCAGAACCCACTTCACCTAATATAAGTTACCTGTAAAGGTTGCAGTTGCTTTATAAAGATTTCTTCACAAAAAAATAAAAGGAGAAAATCAGTCATACCAACTCTTTATAAAAAAATGTGCATACCCGGATTCCTCAATTTTCTGACATCTGAATACAGCAGAAGCATAATGAACGGAGGCAGTGCAATGCTGTAGAGAAGGCCCTGGGTTCAGAAGGCTAGAGATGAACATCCTTATTCTGTATCTCCCTCTGCATTACTGTGTGAATGTGGGCCAGACTTCTTGAGCTGCAGGAACCCTGTGTAGAAAAGAAGGGTCAAGCAGATGATGCTACTCCTCTCTTGCAATTCTAATATTCTCTTACTTTAACAAGACAGAATCCATTCATTCATATAATGCTTAGTCTGGAAAAGGAAATGGCAACCCACTCCAGAATTCTTGCCTGGAGAATTTCATGGAGAGAGGAGCCTGGTGGGCTATACAGTCCATAGGGGTCACAAAGAGTTGGACACAACTGAGTGACTACCTTTGACATTTTTTCTTTAGGCTGTACACCAAATTAATTTTGGTTAAGTGGCTACTCAGTTCCAGGCCCTGTGCAGATGCCAAAAATAGAAAGCTGGATAAGACATGATCAGCTATAGCCCCTGCCACCCCACATACAATGCAAGGAGGCAGACAGGGAAAATAATGCTCTTAGCACAGTGCAAATGTGATGTTGGAGCACAAAGAAGAAGACAGAGAAGGGCACACAGGGTCTTGTATTCATGTCAAAATTTGTTATAGCACAAGAACTTTTAAAGTAAGGTGCCTCCTCCATGTAGCATCCTTGTTTTTAACCTGTCCCCATGCAAGCTAAACATTCCCCACTGCTCTTCACTCTTCCTGCTTTGTACATCTGCCATCTTAATATTATTTCCATTTAGCTATGAGTAAACTGAAGCTCAGAGAATGAGTTACCAAAGCTACATGAATGTAAATTAGTAAAGTGGCCTCTGAGACCCCATCATCTGACCCTAAAACCAATGCTTTTATCTCCCTTGCAAGCATTTTGAGTGCGTGCATTTTGAACACCTTATGAATATTTTTTCCTCTGTGTCCTTGATTCCTTTGTATAAATTCTAAAGACTTCAGTTGTAGTTTTGCCATTGACGGATGAGATCAGCTACATTTTTTTTTTTTCATTGTATGATCAAATCCCTGCTTGTTAAGGACTTGACTCCATCAGCTTTGATGAAGACCTAGATTGGAAGAAGGTGTTGATAGCCCTCTGTGGAGTTACAGAGGCTGGCAGGAAGCATTTTGCTTTTGCATTCAGACCACTGAAGGGAGTGTTCAGAATAAAAACAAGCAGTTCCCTTTTGGCATTTTCATCCTGGATTAATTTTGCTGAGATGGATGCAGAATCTTACTTCCAGGCCACTTCACAAAAGCCCCTTCAAGTGCAAAAGAAAATGATTCCTTGAGAAGCCAGAGAGAAAGAGTGTGAAAAAAAAGCAGTTGAGTGTTAAAAGATGCCTATCCCAGGAGCCTTCTTCAGATTCACTAGTTGAACTATTTGGAGCTTGAAGCAGCATCTGTCGGGGCTGTGGTCAGATGGAAATGCAATAAAATGTAAAGACAAATACAAATTTAGCTCTCTAAAATCTATTGCAGTGGCTCACAAAAATCCTCCAAGGTCCTTGTACTTAGTTATTTCAGACAGGCTTGAGCAACCTTTTTCATTTCTTTTTGATGCTCCTGGGTGTCTGTGTCAAGGACTTTTGGTGATCTTGAGGTTGGGAATTTCACTGAAAGCTTCTCAGACACCAGATCCTTGCCTCCTTGACACATATAAACAGGAAGAGTAGAGCGGGAAGGGCTCTCCTCCCACTCTGCTAGCCCCCAGAATCACACTTAAAGGCTCTCTGCAACACTGGGGATTCAAAGTTAAGTATGACTGCTTACAAAATGGTCCAGAGCTAGCTGTTATTGACCTGAAGCAAAAGTTTCACTTAGCGCTTTTCTAAGCAACTAACTCCATATTTTTGCTTCTAAATAAAAATATGTAAAGAATCAATAAGAATATTGCAAAACATAATTGTAAAAATCAGATCTACTGTTTTTCCATGCTTGCTACGCCTGGCTCAGTATTAAACACTTTGCATATATAGTAACTGTAAACCCTGAGTGTTAGCTAGTATATATACCACTTATTGTTTTTGTTTTTTATATAAGATAACTGAACTTTTTTAAAGTTAACTAACTTTGCCAGAGTTACAGAGAAATAGGCAGGGTTTGAACTTGGCTTTATAACTCAAAACTATTAAATTATGCATTATGTCTGCCTTGGCTCAGATGTTGACTGTCACAAGACATTCAAAGAATGATGTGTCTTTAAAGACCAGCTGGACAGAGGAACCTGGCGGGCCACAGTCTATGGGCATGCAAGAGTCGGACAGGACTTAGTGACTAAACCACTGCCACCATTCACTTCATGGGTAGGGAAGGAAAAGCCCAGAAACAATAAGAGGCTAATGAGAGAGCACTAAGAATGCTCTCAGCCACTTTGGTCTCCAGTCCTCATTCTAACACTTACTCCTTCTGACCTTGGAAAGGCTACTTAGCAACTCCTACACTGGATTTTCTAATATGTGAGATAGGAGTACTAGGGAACCAGGCTGTCTCTAGATGCCTTCACCCTACCCAGTTTCACGTTTAATCCCATCCATTTCTCTTCAGTGCCTGCCTCAATTATCATTTAACTGTTAATAAATTTCCTTACTAAAGCCTCCCTTTTAGGGGTCTTAATACTTTGTGTACATAGAAAGAATTTGGTCATCACCATTCCAACCCATTTAATATAAAGATTACACTTCAAACTTTTCTCCATGGTTCAAATCCTTTCTTATGTCTTTTCCTCAGTAGAAAGGGATCTGATACTTAGAATTTTATGAATGCATATATGCTTTGAACCCTGTATTAGTTTTGTTAGATTCAAAATCTAATCTCAGTCTTTTAGGTATTACACCAGGAGGTAATATCATCCCAAGTTTAAAGGTAAGAAAGGTAAAGCCCAGAGTGTTGTCGCAAAAGTAAAAATTTGCATAATTTCTAAGTGATTAAACTGGAATTCAGACTCACATACTTTTGCATTACAATCATAGGCCCTTTCCCCTGCTCCCGTTGTTTGAGGACTAGCCCTTAGTCTCAAAGTGTCTGACTCTTTGTGACCCCAGGGACTGTAGTCCACCAAGCTCCTCTGTCCATGGGAATTCTCCAGGTAAGAATACTGGAGTGGGTTGCTATGCCCTTCTCCAGGGAATGTTCCCAACCTAGTGGTAGAACCCAGGTCTCCCGCATTGCAGGTGGATTCTTTACCAGCTGAGGTACCAGGGAAGCCCAACTCTTAGCATCATACAGCTGGATGGAAAACATGGAAAGTAAAGAGTGACCACGAAGTGGACCCAAGTAGACTATGACTGGTCTCTATGTGATAACCACTCACTCAGGGATATCTTTGCACAACCATTTTCCAGAGTCAAAATGTTTGTATAATGTCACCATTTTGCCCTACTCCTCTTATTCTTACAGGGCCCAGAAAAGCAATATAGTGACTCAGTGCCTGAGAGAAGAAGAATCCCATGTGTCCTTGGCAAGTGAAATCAATGTTCCTTTGTGCCATATTCCTTTTATGGACATTAAAATGCAATTTATCTTAAATACTGTAATTCACATGACCAAAAATCTTTCATGAAAGATAATCTTAAATGTAAACATGTAAGAACAGTCTTGGCATATCTATATATTAGTTAAGTTTTTTTTTTTTTTCGTTACTATAAAATAGGAATGACGCTACCATACCTCACCATGGGGTTAAGCCATCCATCCATCCTCTCAGTAGGAACGTTTTATACATCACGCGGCCCTGTCTGTCGTCCATCATTGTTACAAACTGATCTTGCAAACACCTTGACGAAGTTAATATACATTGAATCTGCATCACATTTTTTTATTAAGTCTCTTTTGTAGTGGAGGACAGTGATATTTGATTGCAAGCTCAAGTATGTAATCTTGATGTGTATTATCTGACCTTCATATTTTCATTAGAAATAATTGGCATTAATATAAGTTATTAAGAAGTCAGTGCCTAAAAGCATTTGAGACAAACTTCAAAGTAGTCTCACTAAGTGCTAGTAGAGAACACAAGTAATTGTTTAAATTGCACAGGTGTGATATGTGCAATGTAATAAACTCTTAAAAGTCGCAGGGCACATAATCAGATTTACTAAAATATATACATTGTTTGAGAAAAATTATTAGAAAATCTCTTACCAACATAATAAAAACCTTAGTAAGGCAAGCATAGTCACAACTTAAGTTGAGAAAAAGGGTTTTGCATTTATAATAGTAGGGATTTACACGAGAGATCTCTGAAGGGGCTTCAGTTCAGTTTAGTCACTCAGTCATGTCTGACTCTTTGTGAGTCCATGGACTGCAGCACGTCGGGCCTCCCTATCCATCACCAATTCCCAGAGTTTACTCAGAATCATGTCCATTGAGTCAGTGATGCCATCCAGCCATCTTATCCTCTGTTGGTTGGTAGTTAAATCAGATACATATTAATACTGGCTACAGATAACTTTATTTTCATTGCCAAGTATTTTAAACTTATAATAAATATAATATGTTTTAACATTTCAAAAAAAGCTTATTAAAATTCTACATGCCTAGATAGTGATTCGGAGAAGGCAATGGCACCCCACTCCAGTACTCTTGCCTGGAAAATCCCATGGACGGAGGAGCCTGGTAGGCTGCAGTCCATGGGGTTGCTAAAAGTCGGACACAACTGAGCGACTTCACTTTCACTTTTCACTTTCATGCATTGGAGAAGGAAATGGCAATCCACTCCAGTGTTCTTGCCTGGAGATTCCCAGGGACAGGGGAGCCTGGTGGGCTGCCATCTATGGGGTCGCACAGAGTTGGACACGACTGAAGCGACTTAGCAGCAGCAGCAGCAGATAGGTGATTATCTGCTGGTGGTCTCAACAATGTATTTGAGGTACCTCCAAAATCGACATCTGTGTATGTGTGTGTGTGTTGATATGGTATGTTTATCCAAAAGAAAATCCCTCCAGTTTCTTTCCTGAAAATATGGAACTCTGGTCTCTAGGTCGCTGAGACTCAAGTTGCAGACTCAGTAGCTGATATCAGGCTCAGTTCTTGAGTGCCCCCATTGACTGTGCTGTCTTCACTGAGACTCAGCATCAGTACCCAGACTATAAGCCTTAGGCCTCAAAGGCCCCAATGAACAGGCCATAATAACTAAATGATAATATAATACAAAGTACCGTTATTTAGCAATGATGATGCCAGGCGCCTGGCTAGACACCTCACACAGAGTACTGGATGCTGGCCTGGTGGCAGCCTGGCCCCGCCACTGTTATCATTGGCACTTCTTGGAAGAGGAAACAGAGGTTAGTGTGGTTAAATAATTAGTCCCAAATAATACATTTTATAAATAGTGGAACCAGCAATTGCTCTCAAACCTGTCTAGCTCTGAAGCCCATGCTCTTTCTGTTTGTAAGACAGGAATAAAATAAAAAGAAACAAGCATGCATGGCGACCCTTGGTTCAGCCGATAATGCATGGCTTTTGGATCAAAAGTTTCTGGGTACTTACGACATTCGAACAGATTTCATGCCCAAATTTACCACCACAAGCCCTACTTATCATCCGATCTACTTGAAAATGAAATTTTTTCCATTTGAAGCAACATGGAAAGACTTGAAAGGCATTATGCTCAGTGAAATAAGTCAGACAGAGAAAGACAAATACTGCATGGTATCACATATATGAAAGTGAAAGTCGTTCAGTCATGTCCAACTCTTTGCGACCCCATGGACTATACAGTCAGTGGAATTCTCCAGGCCAGAATACTGGAGAATGTACCAGAATACATTCCCTTCTCCAGGGGATTTTCCCAATCCGGGATCAAACTGAGGTCTCCTGCATTGCAGGTGGATTCTTTACCAGCTGAACCACCAGGGAAGCCCATTACATATATGAAGAATCTAAAAAATAAAACCAGCTAATAAATAGAACACAAAAGCAGCAGACTCAACAGATACAAAGAATGAACCAGTAGTTTCCAGTGAGGGAGGCAAAGACAACATAGGGGTAGGGAAATAAGAGGTGCACACTATCAGGTATGAAATAAACGACGGGATACACTGTATAACATGCAGAATGCAATCAATATTTTCTAATAACTATATGTAGAGTATAACCTTTAAAAATTGTGAATTGCTATATTGTAGATCTGTAATACATAATATTTTGTAGTGATTATACTTTAATAGAAAATTAAATAAAATAAAACTTGCATGGTTATTTAGATAATGTAAAATATAACCATATATAAGATATTCAGAAGAAGATATGTTAATATGTTAAGAATGATAGGCTGTAGATAAATAATGGATTTTTTTTCATGTTTGTTTAGAGTAGCAACTTCTACTTCAACTATTACTGATGCCCTATGATTTCCTTAGCACTGGGCTGGAAATAATAGATTCTTACATTATATTATCTAATTTTATACTTGTACTGTCTCGGGAATATAGGTATTATTTTTGTTTCTACATACTAAAAACAAACTATCAGAAGGAGATATTAAAGAAACGATCGCATTTACCTCCACATCAGAAGAATAAAACACCTAGGAATAAATCTGTTCACTGTAAAAGCCTTGTCCTAAGAACAATTTAAGACAATTATGAAAGAAATTGAAGATAACACAAATAGATGGAAAAATTCACTGTGTTCTTGGATTGGAAAAGTTAATATTGTTAAAATGACCATACTAGCCAAGGCAATTCTCAGTTTCAATGCACTTACTATTAAAATACCAATGGCATTTTTCACATAACTAGAACAAACAGTTTTAAATTTGTTATAGATATGCAAACCTCATTTTTATCCTGATTTTGAATTGCAATGATACAATAAATATTTTCATTGTTTTTTTATTGAAGTAAAATTATAACACAAAATTAACCATTTTAAAAGGAGCAGCTCATAGCATTAGGTATATTTACAATGCGGCCACCACCAAAATATTTTTCTTGTCCCAAGAGGAAATTTTTTTATCCATTATACAATCATTTCCTTTTCTCCCTGTTCTAGGCTGTTTCAACCTACCACCAATCTGCTTTTCTGTTTCTGTGGATTGACGTATTCTGAATATCTCATGTAAATGGTATCACACAATATGTGACTTTTTGTGTCTGATTTATTTGACTTAGTGTATTTTCAGGGTTTATCTAGATGGCATCACATGTCAGTATTCATTCTTTTTTCAGCTAGATAATATTACATTGTATGTAAATACTAAAATTTGCTTATCTAGTCATTTCTTTATGGACATTTGGGTACTTTTCACCTTTTGGCTATTGTTAATAGAGCTATTATAAGTATGCATATATATATCTATTCCTTTGAGTATTTGTTTTCATTTATTTTGGATACATAACCAAAACTGGAAATGGTACAGTAATCCTATGTTAAACTTTATAAGAAACAGCCAAACTATTTTCTACAGTGGCTGAGTCATTTTACATTCCCACAAGTAATGCAACTTCTTCACCCCCTCATTTTTTCATTATCAGTTCAGTCGGTCAGTCATGTCCAACTCTTTGCGACCCCATGAATCACAGCACACCAGGCCTCCCTGTCCATCACTAACTCCTGCAGTTCACTCAGACTAACCTCCATCGAGTCAGTAATGCCATCCAGCCATCTCATTCTCTGTCATCCCCTTCTCCTCCTGCCCCCAATCCCTCCCAGCATCTGAGTCTTTTCCAATGAGTCAACTCTTCACAGGAGGTGGCCAAAGTACTGGAGTTTCAGCTTTAGCATCATTCCTTCCAAAGAAATCCCAGGGCTGATCTCCTTCAAAATGGACTGGTTGGATCTCCTTGCAGTCCAAGGGACTCTCAAGAGTCTTCTCCAACACCACAGTTCAAAAGCATCAATTCTTTGCGGCTCAGCTTTATTCACAGTCCAACTCTCACATCCATACATGACCACCGGAAAAACCATAGCCTTGACTAGACGGACCTTTGTTGGCAAAGTAATGTCTGCTTTTGAATATGCTATCTAGGTTGGTCATAACTTTTCTTCCAAGGAGTAAGTGTCTTTTAATTTCATGGCTGCAGTCACCATCTGCAGTGATTTTGGAGCCCAAAAAAATAAAGTCAGCCAGTGTTTCCACTGTTTCCCCATCTATTTCCCATGAATTGATGGGACCAGATGCCATGAACTTCGTTTTCTGAATGTTGAGCTTTAAGCCAACTTTTTCACTCTCCACTTTCACTTTCATCAAGAGGCTTTTTAGTTCCTTTTTTTCATTATAGCTGTCTTGTTAAACTTGAAGTCTCATTTTTAAATTTATATTTCTGTATATATGACTGATGATGTTGAGCTTCTTTTCATATGTTTATTGGCCATTTGTACATCTTATTTGTAGAAATACCTACTTAAGACCTCTGATCACTTTATAAAAAATTTAAACTATTTTTTTAAATTTAATTTTTGGCTACACAGCCATGAGACATGTGGGAGCTTAGTTCCCCTGACCAGGGATTGAACCTACACCCCCTGCTTTGGAAGTATGGAATCTTAATCACTGGACCAAGACCTTTGCCCATTTTTGACCTTTGGTCTTTTTGTTGTTGAATTGTAAGTGCAACTTATATATTCTGGATACTATATCCTTACCACAGATAAGATTGTCAAATATTTTGTCCCATTCTGTTTATTTTACTTTCTCAGTAATGTTTCTTTATTTTAAAATATTTATTTCTATATCTCAAATAAAACTTCTAAATTTTTTAATGTACTCAGACTATTCAAAATAATAATTATGAAAAAACATTGTACCCAAAGATGAAATATTTAAGCATCCAACCATAAGGAGAAGGTTAAATTAAATATTGTGAATCCATATTCAATATGAAATAGTGATCTACTACTCTTTTAGACTACTAAAATAAATTACTATGTTAAATAATATCAACCTAGAATTTTTAAACAAAGGGCTTTTTTCAAATGTTATAAAAACAGATGGAATTAACTTTTCACTTTTTTCATTCATGAAGCCACTGTCCTCCTCACTCAGTCTCACCCCATCATACCCGTTTAGTGTCCAGGATGACTTACTGGCTATTACACAAGTACTTTACATTCAGTGTGTGTTTGTGGAATGGTTATTAACATGGACTTATAAAGTTCTCTTTAATACTATACCATTTCCTTTTTCTGTATACAATGCAGGAACTGCCATGTAATTGAAAACACTTCCCAAGCCATTCTTTAGACATTCTATGATTTGAGCTTCAGACACATTTGCATTTTTTATACTGCCAAATATTTAAGTTTAACCAGTAAAAAATAGGTAAATTTTTATGATTAGGTTAATATTTATTTTTTTAGGGAAAGCATGGATAAGAAAATCTTACTGTTAATGTATTTACAATTCATTAATTTATCAAATATTTATTGAACTCCCAATTCATGCTATAAGCCATTGTTATGAGAATTCAAAAATGAAATACCCACTATTTATGCTCAAAAACTTACATAAATGCACAGCTAATTGCAGCAGCATCAAATTATTTCTGCACATTCCAGTAAAAACACAAGGAAAGAAATTCCCAAACCTGACTGTGGAAGTCAGGAACTATTTCACAGATGATGTAGCTTCAGCTGAGCTTCGAAGAATGAATTGCAGGTTTACCAGATGAATAAGCCTAGAATGGAAATGGAGAATGTCCTAAGTAGAGGTAACAGCATGTACAGAAATTCGAGGAAGTGTAAGCAAATTTATGAGAGAGAACTTGGGATTGCTACAACATGAAATGAAAGAGATAGTAGCAAAAGATGAGGCTGGGTAGGCGAAACATAAACTGAGACTCAGAAGCAGAGTATTTGATTTAGAAACAATAATAATAATAAAAATCTGCTAAAAAGTACACATGCCCTCCCAATGCAAAACCTGTGTTCTTTCCATCCTGATGCAATGACCTATAAAATATACAGTTAATCTCGCTTGTCAATGTAGCTAGATCCATGTTTTTTAAGATGAGCATTATTATAAATTGATTATGAAGGAGAATGACTATGACCTTTGCTCCAAATATGTTTTCATAACTCTTGAAGCAATTCTGTCCAGCAAACATTTGTTTCAACTTTGTATGCATAAAACATGGAGTCAGGCGATGAGGGAAATTCCTTTTTACAATAAAATCCTTATCTTGAAAGTAAATGGATGCTTCAGTGAGTGTACCTAACAAGATTTTATAGAAAGTGTCATAGTGAGATAATGAAAGGAGTTATTAACTTTTCTCAGTTGTAGAGAAGTTAATGCTTGAGATGAATGTAGAAGGATCTTATCCAAGTTCTATAAAATGGAAAAAATGTCCTTTGCAAGAACAGGAAGATATTTAAATAAATATATGACACAATATATTTATTAAAAGGGCTGAAACAGAAACTTAGGTGCCAGGGGAAGAGTGATGATACTTGAGAATCAGTTCAATTCAGTTCAGTCGCTCAGTCGTGTCCAACTCTTTGCAACCCCATGAATTGCAGCATGCCAGGCCTCCCTGTCCATCACCAACTCCCGGAGTTCACTCAAACTCATGTCCATCGAGTAGGTGATGCCATCCAGCCATCTCATCCTCTGTCCCCCTTCTCCTTCTGCCCCCAATCCCTCCCAGCATCAGAGTCTTTTCCAATGAGTCAACACTTCTTATGAGGTGGCCAAAGTATTGGAGTTTCAGCTTTAGCATCAGTCCTTCCAAAGAAATCCCAGGGCTGATCTCCTTCAGAATGGACTGGTTGGATCTCCTTGCAGTTGAAGGGACTGTCAAGAGTCTTCTCCAACACCACAGTTCAAAGCATCAATTCTTCGGCACTCAGCTTTCTTCACAGTCCAACTCTCACATCCGTACATGACCACTGGAAAAACCATGGCCTTGACTAGCCGGACCTTTGCTGGCAAGGTAATGTCTCTGCTTTTTAATATGCTGTCTAGGTTGGTCATAACTTTCCTTCCAAGGAGTAAGCATCTATTAATTTCATGGCTGCAATCACCATCTGCAGTGATTTTGGAGCCCAAAAAATAAAGTCTGACACTGTTTCCACTGTTTCCCCATCTATTTGCCATGAAATGATGGGACCAGATGCCATGATCTTCGTTTTCTGAACGTTGAACTTTAAGCCAACTTTTTCACTCTCCTCTTTCACTTTCATCAGGAGGCTTTTTAGTTCCTCTTCACTTTCTGCCATAAGGGTGGTGTCATCTGCATATCTGAGGTTATTGATATTTCTCCCGGGAATCTTGATTCCAGCTTGTGCTTCTTCCAGCCCAGTGTTTCTCATGATGTACTCTGCATATAAGTTAAATAAGCAGGGTGACAATATACAGCCTTGACGTACTCCTTTCCTATTTGGAACCAGTCTGTTGTTCCATGTCCAGTTCTAACTGTTGCTTCCTGACCTGCATACAGGTTTCTCAAGAGGGTGATCTGGTATTCCCATCTCTTGCAGAATTTTCCACAGTTTCTTGTGATCTACACAGTCAAAGGCTATGGCATAGTCAATAAAACAGAAATAGATGTTTTTCTGGAACTCACTTGCTTTTTTGATGATCCAGCAAATGTTGGCAATTTGATCTCTGTTTCTTCTGCCTTTTCTAAAACCAGCTTGAACATCTGGAAGTTCATGGTTCATGTATCGCTGAAGCCTGGCTCGGAGAATTTTGAGTATTACTTTACTAGTGTGTGAGATGAGCGCAATTGTGCAGTAGTTTGCGCATTCTTAGGCATTGCCTTTGTTTGGGATTGGAAAGAAAACTGACTTTTTCCAGTCCTGTGGCCACTGCTGAGTTTTCCCAATTTGCTGGCATATTGAATGCAGCACTTTCACAGCATTATCTTTCAGGATTCGAAATAGCTCAACCGGAATTCCATCACCTCCACTAGCTTTGTTCGTAGTGATGCTTTCTAAGGTCCACTTGACTTCACATTCCAGGATGTCTGGCTCTAGGTCAGTGATCACACCATCGTTATTATCTTTGTGGCGAAGATCTTTTTGTACAGTTCTTCTGTGTATTCTTGCCACCTCTTCTTAATATCTTCTGCTTCTGTTAGGTCCATACCATTTCTGTCCTTTATTGAGCCCATCTTTGCATGAAATGTTCCCTTGGTATCTCTAATTTTCTTGAAGAAATCTCTAGTCTTTCCCATTCTTTTGTTTTCCTCTATTTCTTTGCATTGATCACTGAGGAAGGCTTGCTTATTTCTCCTTGCTATTCTTTGGAACTCTGCATTCAGATGCTTATATCTTTCCTTTTCTCCTTTGCTTTTCACTTCTCTTCTTTTCACAGCTATTTGTAAGGCCTCCCCAGACAGCCATTTTTCTTTTTTGCATTTCTTTTTCCATGGTGATGATCTTGATCCCTGTCTCCTGTACAATGTTACGAACCTCCATCCATAGTTCATCAGGCACTCTATCTATCGATCTAGTCCCTTAAATCTATTTCTCACTTCCACTCTATAATCATAAAGGATTTGATTTAGGTCATACCTGAATGGTCTAGTGGTTTTCCCTACTTTATTCAGTTTAAGTCTGAATTTGGTAATGAGGCACAGTCAGCTCCTGATCTTGTTTTTGCTGACTGTGTAGAGCTTCTCCATCTTTGGCTGCAAAGAATATAATCAATCTGATTTCAGTGTTGACCATCTGGTGATGTCCAAGTGTAGAGTCTTCTCTTGTGTTGTTGGAAGAGGGTGTTTGCTATAACCAGTGCATTCTCTTGGCAAAACTCTATTAGCCTTTGCCCTGCTTCATTACATATTCCAAGGACAAATTTGCCTTTTACCCCAGATGTCTCTTGACTTCCTACTTTTGCATTCCAGTCCCCTATAATGAAAAGGACATCTTTTTTGGGTGTTAGTTCTAAAAGGTCTTGTAAGTCTTCATAGAACCATTTAACTTCAGCTTCTTCAGCATTACTGGTTGGGACATAGACTTGGATTACTGTGATATTGAATGATTTGCCTTGGAAATGAACAGAGATCATTCTTTTGTTTTTGCAATTGCATCCAGGTACTGCATTTCGGACTCTTTTTTTTGACCATGATGGCTACTCCATTTGTTCTAAGGGATTCCTGCCCACAGTAGTAGATATAATGGTCACAGAAAACTAGTCAATCTAATCACATGGACACAGCCTTGTCTAACTCAATGAAACTAAGCCATGCCATGTGGGGCCACCCAAGATGGGTGGGTCATAGTGTAGAGGTCTGACAGAATGTGGTCCACTGGAGAAGGGAATGGCAAACCACTTCAGTATTCTTGCCTTGAGAACCCCATGAACAGTATGTAAAGGCAAAATGATAGGATAATGAGAGAGGAACTCCCCAGGTCAGTAGGTGCCCAATATGTTACTGGAGATCAGTGGAGAAATAACTCCAGAAAGAATGAAGGGATGGAGCCAAAGCAAAAACAATACCCAGTTGTGGATGCGACTGGTGATAGAAGCAAGGTCTGATGCTGTAAAAAACAGTATTGCATAGGAACTTGGAATGTTAGGTCCATGAATCAAGGCAAATTGGAAATGGTCAAACAGGAGATGGCAAAAGTGAATGTCGAAATTTTAGGAATCAGCAAACTAAAATGGACCTGAATGGGTGAATTTAACTCAGATGACCATTATACTTGAGAATAGAAAGATAAATAGATGAAAGATAATGACAAATTACAAGGAAAGGAATTCAGAAAGCCAGGAAGTCTCCCATATTCCACAGCTAGAAAGGAAGGAAAACAAAATTTAAATACAAATTATCTGATTCTAAAGCTGTTATTTAAGCAATGTGACTTTCTTCTATGATATAATTATAAAAATGGTATAATATCCTAGTAAAAGATTCAACATGTAAATATAAGTTTAAAATTCAAATCAGCAGTTATGCATAAGCATCATTCCCTATGGCCATCTCTGTTGTGGATTTGATCTGAGAAGTCCTCTAAACAAAAGAGTAGTATTTGTGAGAAGAGAATATCTATAATTAGGTTGAGGAGAATTGTGAGACTCTGTTCAGATTAAAAGAGATAGCTTGCGTATTCAGTTATCAATGTCTGGTATGGCTGCTAAAGTGAGAAATGAAATCCTTTCTAATACTTCAACAGCCCTTTATAATTGGAGTGCCTAGGACAGAATTTAGACCCTGATGATGTTAACTCATTCTAAGTTGGTGAAGCCCCCATTTAGAGCTCAGTAACTTTCAAAGAAGTGAGGGTGTGGTGAAGGAAACATTGTTCCAGGGATTAAATATGACCATTTTCAGTAAGTTATTTAACTCAATATCTGCTCCTGTATGATAAATACATATTATCCCCATCTCCTAATCTTGAAAATTAAGTATTTCTAGAGGTCAAATGATTTCCACTACTAATGTACCAAGAGGCATATATAAACTGATTATTTTTAAAAATATATCATCTATGAAAGGTGGGACTTGAAGACTGGTGAAATGATGAGCTCAACAAGCCCTCTTTCTCAGAAAATAACTGGTGAAATTTTATTTATATATGTATATATATATATAAGTATATACATATTATATATTGAATGAACATGAAGGCACATAATAACACAACCTGTGACATGGAACTAAATGAAATGATTAGGGGAAATTTATAGGGGCATATACCTGAAAAGAAAGATCTTAAATCAATAATCTGATTTTCCCCTTAAGGCACTTGAAAAACCAGGACAAACTGACAAGAAGAAGAAGAGAGGATGTAAGTGCAAATAAATGAAACAGAAAAGGAAAAATTAACAACAACAACAAAAATTAAACAAAAACCTGATTCTTTGAAATCAATGAAATTGACAAGCCTTTAGCTAGAATACCCATGAAGAAAAGAGAGAAGCCTCAAATTACTAAAATCAGGATTGAAACAGGATACGTCACTATATACCATAGAAAAAATAAATATTTCTCTATTTAAATTATAAAGGAATACTATTCATCACATTATACCAACAAATTAGATAGCTTAGATAAATTGGAAAAAATCCTAGAAAGACAGAAATTATTGAAACTGTATTAGTAGAAAGCTGCTGCTGCTGCTATGTCGCATCAGTTGTGTCCAACTCTGTGCGACCCCATAGACGGAAGCCCACCAGGCTCTTCTGTCCCTGGGATTCTCCAGGCAAGAACAGTGGAGTGGGTTGCCATTTCCTTCTCCAATGCATGAAAGTGAAAAGTGAAAGTGAAATCATTCAGTCGTGTCTGACTCTTAGTGGCCCCATGGAGTGTAGCCTAGCAGGCTCCTCCATCCATGGGATTTTCCAGGCAAGAGTACTGGACTGGGGTGCCGTCGCCTTCTCTGCAGGAAATCTAAATAGACATAACAAGTAAAGATATTGAATTCTTAAGCAAAAAATAAAAGAAAAAGCCCCATAAAAAAATCCAAAGTCTAAATAGCTTCACTGGTAAAATTTTCAGAAGATTTAAAGAAAAGTTAATAAAAAATAAACAAAAACTTCAATATAAATATCAATTCTTCTACACCAATTTTTCAAATTCTTGCAAAGAATAGAAAAGGGGGAACATCTCCTAAATGAGCATCTATGAATCCAGTGTTACCTTGGCACCAGGCAAAAACATCACAAGAAAAGGAAAATACCAAGTAATATCTATTGTAAATTCAGATGCAGAAAAGTCAACAAAGGACCAGCAAGGAGAATCTAGCTGTATATAAACATTGTATACCGTGGCCAAGTATGATTTATTTCTGGATACAAGCTTGTTTTAAGAACTGAAAATCAACCAATGTGATACATCATAGCAATACAATAAGGACAGAAATCAATCTTATCTCCATAAACAAAGTGAAATAATTTAACCTAATTCAGTAGGGGTAGAAGAAAAATTCCTTAACTTGATAAAAGGCATCTACAAGAAACACACAGTTAACATCTGGTTTAGTGTTAAAAGATTAAATGCTTTCATCTCTGATATTAGGAATAAAAGTTAAATCTCCATTCTGAGAATTAATTGAGTTCTGAGCCTTTTTTTTAATACAAATTCCAAAAAAAAGAAGTAAAGCTAACTCTATTTAAAGGTGACAGGATTTTTAAACAAAGAAAATCCTAAGTAATTGACTATGAAAAAAAATCTTTGCTAAGATAGAGGATACAGGACCAACACAGAGAAATCAGTTGTTTTCTTTTCAAAACTAATTTGACAAAGGAGAACAGAGCTGCTGGGCTTAACACTTAATGATCTTGACACTTATTACAAAGTTACAGAAATAATGATAGTGTGAAAATAGTTTAAGGATAGAGACATAGACCAACAGAATAGTATTGAGAGTCCATAAATAAATCTATATACTTTTGACCAATTGTTTTGCAACAAGAGGTTATGTAGTAGAGGCTTAGTAGAGAAATAATTGTCTTTCTCTACTAAACAGAAACACTGGGTACAGAAATACCTGGGTTACCATATGCTAAAGAATGAAGTTAGGCCTATACTTCAAAGTCTTTACAAAAATTACTATATTTTCACATTTCCAAAATATCTACAGAGTATTTTGTGTGATCAAAACAATTAATAACACCACTAAAATAATTTCTATAGAAAGTAATTTAATGGTTGTTTAGGACTGTAGAGGGATGAAGGGAATAGGGAATGATTGCTAATGGGCATCAGTTTATTTTAGTGGGGATAGAAAGTTCTAAAATGAGATATTAGTGATGACTGCACAATACCTGAATATGCTTTAAAAATCATTGAACTATGCATTTGGAATAGGTGAATTTTGTGGTATTATATCTCTATAAACCTGGTAGCAATAAACCTGCATGCACACGTGCACACACACACACACACACACACGCGCGCGCACACACGAGATATCACTTGAGAACTCCTGTGCAGACCAAACGTCAATGCTCTTAACTCTCTCAATAGTCTCTGTCCTTACGCCTGTCTAAAACTATGTTTTTTCCTTTGAGGTGAAATTCTTATTTGATACTACTTGATGCTTCTGAAACATTGATATTTAAGAATCTCAGTCACATAATATGCACTCCTTTTCCTTCTGTTGATATTCCCCAGGGAAATGTTTAAGACTCTGCATGTGAACAAATAATTATTTCATTATGCAAAAAGAAATTAAATTTCTGCTGTTGGCAACAGAACTAAAACAGCAAATCTTGGTTGACTTCTTTCCAAAGGTTAGTTTTGGAGTTTTTTTGTTTTTTTTTCCTTAGATGAGTTAGTCAGTGATTTTAAGTGTCAGTATGATTATATACCTGTCAGGAACTAGGATTGTATTTATTCCAATTGACCTCCAGTGAATTCTACGTTATTAGATAGTCTGACTATATTATAAGCTGTTAAAGAAAACAGCAGAGAGAAGTCATCGAACTGCTACTAAAGGGAAACGAAACTGTATAACCTCAGAATTTGTTACCTGGGACAGCGATTGGCCTCTATTTCACAGTGGCAGCTACCATTGGGAAATCTCTGCTGGTTGGTCTCCAGAGTTGCTGTGCAGCAAGCATTAGCTTTTTTTGCTGTTGAAATTGGATTTGATTAGGGACTGGGAAGTGCAATGGATGGTGTTGTGGGAAGACTTCTTCATTTTGATATGGAAAAGTTTGCTGTCACTGTGAGATGCTTCCCCATGGAGTCCTTACGTTACTAGTAGTTGTTTTATTAAAAGCATTATTTTCCCTTTAAGTAGCATGTACTTAAAGTGAAAGATATTTGCCTAAAAACCAACAAAATCTTCACAGGCTTCCTCCTTATGAGTGAAAAGTGAAGTGTTAGTTGCTCCGTCATGTCTGACTCTTTGCCACTGTATGGATTATAGCCATTACCTTCTCTAGGGGATCTTCCTGACACAGTTATCGAACCTAGGTCCTCCTGCAGTTCAGGTAAATTCTTTACCATCTGAGTCAGCATGGAAACCCCCACTCCCTACATGTACATTCCTTATTTATACTGATTGTAACTAGCATTTCAATGCATAGAGAAACATGTTGATATACAAAAGAAAAAAAAACATAAAATGGAACTATTGAAGTGTATAGCAGCAATGCAGAGCTTCTCTATGTTCTTTGAAATTTATTTTCTCCAGTATTACAGAATAAAGTTCAACTTTGTGCAGCATTCAATACTGGGATGTGTATTACAAACATCCACAAATATGCCAAGCAATGTCTTACCACACTGTCTTTAAAATTTATTCCTGCCACCTAAAATAACCTTTCTCCTCTTTACTACTGGATGAAACTTTGTTCATTCTTCAAAACCTTAAACAAGCCCCTGAAGTTCTCTGGAACCCCTCTGAAGCACTGCAAAGCCCACTGACACAGTCAGTATATACTCATATCTATGGCAGTGCTTCCAACACTATGCGACATGCTAATGTTAATGCTGGGGCTTCTCAGGTGGCTCAGTGGTAAAAAGGAAATGACAACCCACTCTAGTATTGTTGCATGGAGAATCCCATGGACAGAGGAGCCTGGCAAGCTACAGTCCATGGGGTCACAAAGAGTTGGACATGAATGAGCAACTAAGCATGCATGGCAAGGTTAATGTTATGTTTTATGTGTTTATCACAATATTTGGCCTGTTGTAATTTAAGCAAAAGTATTATCTTTTGTTTCCTGAAAAAGAATTCAATATTTTTATATTCTATCTATGCTATGTATTCATTCACATTTTGTATTTTCTTTATATTTTGTTTCTTTGGCTAAATTTTAAGTTTCATCAAAACTAGAAATGTGTTTTCTATCACTGTGATAGTTCTATAAGGACTCTACAAGAAAAAAACACGGCGTTGACTTGAATAGTTTCAACAGTATATTCATTTTTGTTTTCTTTTAAATGTTTTAATAATGCAGTCAAGTGGTAGTGCTATCTACTTTGTGCTCAAGAGGCAGCGAAGAGAGGTTGGTTATTTGTCCAGAGTTGCATTGTTGTCAAATTATAAAGTGGTTACAGAATTGATACTTGAGATTAGGTTTTCTGAAAAGAAGTAAAGACCTTTCTCTTGTGAACAAATAATTATTTTCTTTTGTGAGATGTTTTTGTTGTTGTTTGCTATATGGTTGCTAAGTTGTGTTCAACTCTTTAACAGCCCCATGGACTGTAGCCTGCTAGGCTCCTCTGTCCGCAGGTTTTCTCAGGCAAGAGTAGTGGAGTAGGTTGCCATTTCCTTCTCCAGGGGATCTTCTCAAACTAGAAATTGAACCTGCATCTCTTGCTTTGGCAGGTGGATTCTTTAGCACTGACCCACCCGGAACATTGAAAATGCCAGAAAATCTGTAACCAAATTACTTTACATTTTTGTATAAATTTATTTCAGCCACAGCATATCTTGTTATTTTTAGGCAGATGTGTAACTGCAATATATTTTTGAACCAGTGAAATACTTGATAAAGTTTAATTTCAAAATTCCAAAGACTTTACATTTTAATTGAATACGTATTTAGAAGTTATATACTATTCTTGTTTTTAGTAGAACATGATGAATCACAATGTAATATCATAAAAAGATTAATTTTTGCAAGTTTCTAGTTATAATATGATAAAAATTGGCTATAGAAGATTGAGAAACTATATCAAGGTATATAATCCCACGATATGGGATTACTACTCTAAATGTTTTGGTATATTTTCTTTCAGATTTTTTATTTGTATAAATATCATGTTTTTAACGTAAGCTGTCTAACATCCTCCATAACTGTTATAGGGGTCTACAAAAGATGATCGTTCAGAGGTGCAGTTTTTTAAAATTATTCAGTTAGGAACAGTTCAGTCGCTCAGTTATGTCCGACTCTTTGTGACACCATGAATCGCAGCACACCAAGCCTCCCTGTCCATCACCAACTCCCAGAGTTCACACAAACTCATGTGCATCGAGTGAGTGATGCCATCCAGCCATCTCATTCTCTGTTGTTCCCTTCTCCTCCTGCCCTCAATCCCTCCCAGCTTCAGGGTCTTTTCCAATTTTATTAATTGCTACTAAATTATTATTGGAAACCTAGGTATCCATTGTTTCAAATTTATTGTTCCAATATTTGGCAAATATATTATTTGGCACATTTCAAAATTTTATTGGTAAAATGTCTTTGATAATATTTGAACCAGTTACAAATATTCTCAAGTTACTTCAATTATTTTATACTGTAATTATAAATTATGTATTTGATTTCCATTTTTTGTGATTAATTTAAATTTATTTATTGTAATTGGAGGCTAATTACTTTACAATATTGTATTAGTTTTGCCATACATCAACATAAATCTGCCACAGGTATACACATGTTCCATATCCTGAACCCCCTCCCACCTCCCTCCCCATACCATCCCTCTGGGTCATCCCGGTGCACCAGCCCCAAGCATCCTGTATCCTGCATCGAACCTGGACTGGTGATTCGTTTCTTATATATTATACACGTTTCAATGCCACTCTCCAAAATCATCCTACCCTCTCCCTCTCCCACAGAGTCCAAAAGACTGTTCTATACATCTGTGTCTCTTTTGCTGTCTCGCATACAGGGATATCGTTACCATCTTTCTAAGTTCCATATATATGCGTTAGTATACTGTATTGGTGTTTTTCTTTCTGGCTTACTCCTCTCTGTATAATAGGCTCCAGTTTCATCTACCTCATTAGAACTGATTCAAATGTATTCTTTTTATTGGCTGAGTAATACTCCATTGTGTATATGTACCACAGCTTTCTTATCCATTCATCTGCTAATGGACATTTAGGTTGCTACCATGTCCTGGCTATTCTAAACAGTGCTGCGATGAACATTGGGGTACATGTGTCTCTTTCAATTCTGGTTTCCTCAGTGTGTATGCCCAGCAGTGGGATTGCTGGATCATAAGGCCGTTCTATTTCCAGTTTTTTAAGGAATCTCCACACTGTTCTCCATAGTGGCTGTACTAGTTTGCATTCCCACCAACAGTGTAAGAGGGTTCCCTTTTCTCCACACCCTCTCCAGCATTTATTGCTTATAGACTTTTGGATCGCAGCCATTCTGACTGGTGTGAAATGGTACCTCATTGTAGTTTTGATTTGCATTTTTCAGTAATGAGTGATGTTGAGCATCTTTTCATGTGTTTGTTCACCATCTGTATGTCTTCTTTGGAGAAATGTCTGTTTAGTTCTTTGGCCTGCTTGTTGATTGGGTCGTTTATTTTTCTGGAATTGAGCTGCAGGAGGTGCTTGTATATTTTTGAGATTAGTTCTTTGTCAGTTGCTTCATTTGCTATTATTTTCTCCCATTCTGAAGGCTGTCTTTTCACTTTGCTTATAGTTTCCTTTGTTGTGCAGAAGCTTTTTAAGTTTAATTAGGTCCCATTTGTTTATTTTTGCTTTTATTTCCAATATTCTCCGAGGTGGGTCATAGAGGATCCTGCTGTGATGTATGTCAGAGAGTGTTTTGCCTGTTCTCCTCTAGGAATTTTATAGTTTCTGGTCTTAAGTTTAGGTCTTTAATCCATTTTGAGTTTATTTTTGTGTATGGTGTTAGAAAGTGTTCTAGTTGCATTCTTTTACAAGTGGTTGACCAGATTTCCCAGCACCACTTGTTAAAGAGATTGTCTTTCTCCATTGTATATTCTTGCCTCCTTTGTCAAAGATAAGGTGCCCATAGGTGTGTGGATTTATCTCTGGGCTTTCTATTTTGTTCAATTGATCTATATTTCTGCCTTTGTGCCAGTACCATACTGTCTTGATGACTGCAGCTTTGTAGTAGAGCCTGAAGTCAGGCAGGTTGATTCCTCCAGTTCCATTCTTCTTTCTCAAGACTGCTTTGGCTATTTGAGGTTTTTTGTATTTCCATACAAATTGTGAAATTATTTGTTCTAGCTCTGTGAAAAATCCCGTTGGTAGCTTGATAGGGATTGCATTGAATCTAGAGATTGCTTTGGGTAGTGTACTCATTTTCACTATATTGATTCTTCTGACCCATGAACATGGTATATTTCTCCATCTATTATTGTCCTCTTTGATTTCTTTCACCAGTGTTTTATAGTTTTCTATATATAGGTCTTTAGTTTCTTTACATAGATATATTCCTAAGTATTTTATTCTTTTTGTTGCAATGGTGAATGAAATTATTTCTTTAATTTCTCTTTATATTTTCTCATTATTAGTGTATAGGAATGCAAGGGCTTTCTGTGTGTTGATTTTGTATCCTGCAACTTTACTATATTCATTGATTAGCTCTAGTAGTTTTCTGGTGGAGTCTTTAGGGTTTTCTATGTAGAGCATCATGTCATCTGCAAACAGTGAGAGTTTTACTTCTTCTTTTCCAATTTGGATTCCTTTTATTTCTTTTTCTTGGAGAAAGCAATGGCACCCCACTCCAGTACTCTTGCCTGCAAAATCCCATGGATGGAGGAGCCTGGTAGGCTGCAGTCCATGGGGTTGCCAAGAGTCGGATACGACTGAGAGACTTCACTTTCAGTTTTCACTTTCATGCATTGGAGAAGGAAATGGCAACCAACTCCAGTGTTCTTGCTTGGAGAATCCCAGGGACGGGGGAGCCTGGTGGGCTGCTGTCTATGTGGTCGTACAGAGTCGGACACGACTGAAGCGACTTAGCAGTAGCAGCAGTAGCAGTATTTCTTTTTCTGCTCTGATTACTGTGGCCAAAATTTCCAAAACTATGTTAAATAGTAGTGGTGAGAGTGGGCACCCTTGTCTTGTTCCTGACTTTAGAGGAAATGCTTTCAATTTATCACCAGGAAATGTTTGCTGTGGGTTTGTCATATATAGCTTTTATTATGTTGAGGTATGTTCCTTCTATTCCTGTTTCCTGGAGAGTTTTTATCATAAATGGATGTTGACTTTTATCAAAGGCTTTCTCTGCATCTATTGAGATAATCATATGGCTTTTATTTCTCAATTTGTTTATGTGGTGTATTACATTGATTGATTTGCAGATATTGATAAATCCTTGCATCCCTGGGATAAAGCCCACTTGATCATGGTGTATGATCTTTTTAATGTGTTGTTGGATTCTGATTGCTAGAATTTTGTTAAGGATTTTTGCATCTATGTTCATCAGTGATATTGGCCTGTAGTTTTCTTTTTTTGTGGCATCTTTGTCAGGTTTTGGTATTAGGGTGATGGTGGCCTCATAGAATGAGTTTGGAAGTTTACCTTCCTCTGCAATTTTCTGGAAGAGTTTGAGTAGGATAGGTGTTAGCTCTTCTCCAAATTTTTGGTAGAATTCAGCTGTGAAGCCGTCTGGACCTGGGCTTTTGTTTGCTGGAAGATTTCTGATTACAGTTTCAATTTCCGTGCTTGTGATGGGCCTGTTAAGATTTTCTATTTCTTCCTGGTTCAGTTTTGGAAAGTTGTACTGTTCTAAGAATTTGTCCATTTCTTCCAAGTTGTCCATTTTATTGGCATATAATTGGTGACAGTAGTCACATATGATCCTTTGTATTTGTGTGTTGTCTATTGTGATCTCTCCATTTTCTTTTTTTTTTTTTCAACTTTTTTCAGATCATTTGTATACTGATTCTTTTTTTTTTTAAATTTTATTCCATTTCCAAACTTTACATAATTGTATTAGTTTTGCCAAATATCAAAATGAATCCACCACAGGTATACATGTGTTCCCCATCCTGAACCCTTCTCCCTCCTCCCTCCCCATACCATCCCTCTGGGTCATCCCAGTGCACTAGCCCCAAGCATCCAGTATCGTGCATCGAACCTGGACTGGCATCTCGTTTCATACATGATATTTTACATGTTTCAATGCTATTCTCCCAAATCTTCCCACCCTCTCCCTCTCCCTCAGAGTCCATAAGACTGTTCTATACATCACTGTCTCTTTTGCCTTCTCGTACACAGGGTTATTGTTACCATCTTTCTAAATTCCATATATCTGCGTTAGTATACTGTATTGGTGTTTTTCCTTCTGGCTTACTTCACTCTGTATAATAGGCTCCAGTTTCATCCACCTCATTAGAACTGATTCAAATGTATTCTTTTTAATGGCTGAGTAATACTCCATTGTGTATATGTATCATAGCTTTTTTATCCATTCATCTGCTGATGGACATCTAGGTTGCTTCCATGTCCTGGCTATTATAAACAGTGCTGCGATGAACATTGGGGTACACGTGTCCATTTTCATTTCTAATTTTATTGATTTGATTTTTCTTCTTTTGTTTCTTGATGAGTCTGGCTAATGGTTTCTCAGTTTTATTTATCCTTTCAAAGAACCAGCTTTTGGCTTTGTTTATTTTTGCTATGGTCTATTTTGTTTCTTTTGCATTTATTGCTGCCCTAATTTTTAAGATTTCTTTCCTTTTACTAATCCTGGGCCACAGGACTGAAAAGGTCAGTTTCATTCCAATCCCAAAGAAAGGCAATGCCAAAGAATGCTCAAACTACCACACAATTGCACTCATCTCACACACTAGTAAAGTAATGCTCAAAATTCTCCAAGCCAGGCTTCAGCAAAACGTGAACTGTGAACATCCTGATGTTCAAGCTGGTTTTAGACAAGGCAGAGGAACCAGAGATCAAATTGCCAACATCCACTGGATCATTGAAAAAGCAAGAGAGTTCCAGAAAAACATCTATTTCTGCTTTATTGACTATGCCAAAGCCTTTGACTGTGTGGATTATAATCAACTGTGGAAAATTCTGAAAGAGATGGGAATACCAGACCACCTGACCTGCCTCTTGAGATATCTGTATGCAGGTCAGGAAGCAACAGTTAGAACTGGACATGGAACAACAGACAGGAGTACGTCAAGGCTGTATATTGTCACCCTGCTTTTTGAACGTATATGCAGAGTACATCATGAGAAATGCTGGACTGGAAGAAGCACAGTCTGGAATCAAGATTGCTGGGAGAAATATCAATAACCTGAGATATGCAGATCACACCACTCTTATGGCAGAAAGTGAAGAGGAACTAAAAAGCCTCTTGATGAAAGTGAAAGAGGGGAGTGAAAAAGTTGGCTTAAAGTCAACATTTAGAAAACGAAGATCATGGCATCCGGTCCCATCACTTCATGGGAAATAGATGGGGAAACAGTGGAAATAGTGTCAGACTTTATTTTCTTGGGCTCCAAAATCGCTGCAGATGGTGACTGCAGCCATGAAATCAAAAGACGCCTACTCCTTGGAAGAAAAGTTATGAACAACCTAGATCACATATTCAAAAGCAGAGACATTACTTTGCCAACAAAGGTTCGTCTAGTCAAGGCTATGGTTTTTCCAGTGGTCATGTATGGATGTGAGAGTTGGACTGTGAAGAAGGCTGAGCGCTGAAGAATTGATGGTTTTGAACTGTGGTGTTGGAGAAGACTCTTGAGAGTCCTTTGGACTGCAAGGAGATCCAACCAGTCCATTTTGAAGGAGATGAGCCCTGGGATTTCTTTGGCAGGAATGATGCTGAAGCTGAAACTCCAGTACTTTGGCCACCTCATGTGAAGAGTTGACTCATTGGAAAAGACTCTGATGCTGGGAGGGATTGGGGACAGGAGGAGAAGGGGACAACAGAGGATGAGATGGCTGGATGGCATCACTGACTCGATGGACGTGAGTCTGGGTGAACTCTGGGTTTTGGTGATGGACAGGGAGGCCTGGCATGCTGTGATTCACGGGGTCGCAAAGAGTCAGATAAGATTGAGTTTCTGAACTGAACTGAACCCTGGGATTCTTCATTTCTTCCTTTTCTAGTTGCTTTAGGTGTAGAGTTATGTTATTTATTTGACTTTTTTCTTGTTTCTTGAGGTATGCCTGTATTGCTATGATTTCCATTTTTAAATGCTTCTCTTTTCTATCTTAATAAAGAAAATTTCCAAAGAACTTATAAGTATAAAGTTAAATTCACAAATATGAGAAATCTCATGTTCCAAGGTTTTGTACAAATTTAGAGAGATTTCCACTGAAAAATCACCAAATCACAAATTTCTCTGTTTAGTTCCATTCAGCCACTCAGTTGTGTCCAACTCTTTGACCCCATGGACTGCAGCACACCGGGCTTCCCTGTCCATTACCAGTTCCTGAATCTTGCGCAAACCCATGTCCATCAAGTCAGTGATGCCATCCAACCATCTCATCCTCTGTCATCCCCTTCTCCTCTTGTCTTCAATCTTTCCCAGTTCAGGTCTTTTCCAATGAGTCAGTTCTTCATATCAGGTGGCTATATAATATATTCGCTCTCTTATATATGCTAATTTGGCTTCTAAATACTGAACATTTCTCTAATAGACCAAAGTCCTTAAACATTACAAATCTTCAAAATGTAAAATATTTATTCATTTATTAATAACTTCAGATTTTAATATATAGGTTTATTTGTTTTTACTTAAAAGTAAATTTTATCCACTTGTTAAGCACTTATATTATCCCAAATGATAGCAAAGCTTCTCAGCCAGTAAGGAAACTTTGCATGATGGGCAAAGAACTGGGCTAAAACTCTGAATTCATGCTGGAGCCTTGGCTGAGATACACTTAGCCATATGTATAGTATGTGTCCAGTACTTCATGATAAAAAACGGCTTGTATTACAGTCTTTAGAACTTATGTAGTTCACGACCCTAATCTACACAGGTTGTTTTAGTTTTGCTTTTATTAAAGTATAATTGATGTATATGCTCTGTTAGTTTCCAGTATACAGTGTGATTATATGATATTTGTATTCATTGTGAAATGATCACAATAGACCTGTCAGCTGTTGCCCTGCAAAGTTTCAGATTTTATTTTTCCTTGTGATGACAGCAACTGTCAAACTTGCAGTCCACGTCCCATGACTTATTCATGTTATACCTGAAGCTTATACTTCTGATCCCTTTCATCCATTTTGTCTAACCACCTTCCACTACCCCCTTACCTCTGGCATTTAAAAAAAAATGAATCTGTTCTCTGTATCTGTATATAAGTTTTGCTGTGTTGTGTTTTATTGGCTTATTTGTTTTGGTTTAGATTCCAAATATAAATGAAATCATAAGGTTTTTGTCTTTCGCTGACATTTAATTTAGCATAATACCTGTACCATCCATTTATGTTGTTATAAATTTTAAGATTGTATGCTTTTTTATGGCTGAGTAGTGTTCCATTGTATGTGCATGCATGTATATGTATGTATACAAAATAAGTGTATACACATGCATCTCTCACATCTTCTTTATTCATCCTTTGATGGACACTCTGGTTGTTTCATGTTTTGGCTACAGGGAACATGAGCTGCTTATAGCTTTTTGAATTAGTGTTTTGGTTTTCTTTGAAAAAATACTCAGAAGTGAAATTGCCGGATTATATAGTAGTTCTCTTTTCATTTTTTAAAATAATCTGCATACTATTTTTCCTAGTGGCTGCATCAATTTACATTCCTACTAAAAGTGCATGACTGTTTACTTTGCTCAACATCCTCACCAATGCTTATTATTTATTGTCATTTTGATAATAGTTATTCAAACAGATATTAGGTGAAATATCATTGTGTTTTTCATTTGCATTTCCCTGATGATTAGTGATTTTGAACATCTTTCCATGTACCTGTTGGCCATCTGTATGTCTTCTTTGGAAAAGTGTCCATTCAGGTACTCTGCCCATTTTTTAATCAGTTTCTTTGGTTTTTGGTTACAAAAGATCCCAAGTAACCAAAACAATCTTAAAAAAGAAGGAACAAAACTGGAGGCATCATGGTCCCAGATTTCAAACTACAGTAGAAAGCTATCGTTATCAAAACAGTATGATATTGTCGTAAAAAAAAAATGGATAAATGAAACAGAGTATAGAGCTGAGAAATAAGCTAACACATACTTGGCCAATTAATTTACTGCAGAAGAGGCATTAATATATAATGAAATAAGGACAATCTCTTAAGTTATTTTTTCCTTATTGGAAAAAATGAATAACCACATGCAAAAGTATTAAACTGGACCACTGTTTTATATTATATACAAAAATTAGCTCAAAATAGATTAAAGACCTAAATGTAGGACTAGAAACTGTAAAATTCTAATAAAAAAGCATATAGGTAAACTCCTTGTTATCATATTTGGCTATATTTTTTACACCTGATTCCAGAAGTAATGGAAAAACAAAAATAAATATGTGATTTTTTTTTATATAAGATTTTAAATTTTTTTATTTTATTTAACTTTACAATACTGCATTGGTTTTGCCATATATCAAAATGAATTTGCCTTAGGTATACATGTGTTCCCCATCCTGAACCCTCCTCCTCCCCAAACCATCCCTCTGGGTCATCCCAGTGCACCAGCCCCAAGCATCCAGTATGGTGCATTGAACCTGGACTGGCGACTCATTTCATATATGATATTATACATATTTCAATGCCATTCTCCCAAATCATCCCACCCTCTCTCTCTCCCACAGAGTCCAAAAGACTGTTCTATACATCAGTGTCTCTTTTGCTGTCTCATATACAGGGTTATTGTTACCATCTTTCTAAATTCCATATATATGCATTAGTATACTGTATTGGTGTTTTTCTTTCTGGCTTACTTCACTCTGTATAATAGGCTCCAGTTTCATCCACCTCATTAGAACTGATTCAAATGTATTCTTTTTAATGGCTGAGTAATACTCCAATCAAAAAATGGGCCAAAGAACTAAATAGACATTTCTCCAAAGAAGACATACAGATGGCTAACAAACACATGAAAAGATGCTCAACATCACTCATTATCAGAGAAATGCAAATCAAAACCACTATGAGGTACCATTTCATGCCAGTCAGAATGGCTGCGACCCAATAGTCTACAAGCAATAAATGCTGGAGAGGGTGTGGAGAAAAGGGAACCCTCTTACACTGCTGGTGGGAATGCAAACTAGTACAGCCACTATGGAGAACAGTGTGGAGATTCCTTAAAAAACTGGAAATAGAACTGCCTTATGATCCAGCAATCCCACTGCTGGGCATATACACTGAGGAAACCAGAATTGAAAGAGACAAGTGTACCCCAGTGTTCATCACAGCACTGTTTATAAATACGTGATTTTAAAAATTTATTTTTAATGAAGAATGTGAAATCAGTGAAAAGAAGATTCTTCTTTTAGATAGAATCTAGAACCTACCCTGCATTTTAGTCTTAAGGATCTGTATACATAGAAGTTTCTTAAAGCTAGAATAATATTACTCATTGTGTATTAGTATTATCCAACATCATGCTTGGCATATGGTAAAAAGTTAATTTGTCTTATGTAAATGAGTAAAGTAATTGATATAATTGATGTAGCCTATTTAATAACTAGTATAATCAAAGTTGGGCTTCCCCGGTGACTCAGCAGTAAAGAAACCACCTGCAATGTGGGAGTAGCAGGAGACACAGGGTGTGGCAACCCACTCCAGTATTCTTGCCTGGAGAATCCCATGGACAGAGGAGCCTGGTAGACTATAGTCCATAGGGTTGCAAAGTGTTAGACACAACTGAAGCAACTTAACACACAAGCACACATAATCAAAGTTGGGCTTCCCTGGTGGCTCCATGGTAAAGAACCTGCCTGTCAATGCATGCACATTTGATCTCTGGGTTGGGAAGATCCCCTGGAGAAGAAAATGGCAACCCTGTCCAGTATTCTTGCCTGGGAAATGCATGGACAGAGGAGCCTTGTGGGCTGTGGTTCGTGGGGTCATAAAAAAATTGGACATGATTTAGAAACTAAACAACAACCTAACCAAACTTGTTGATAATTTAATGTAAAGCTTTAAATGAGGTAATTTGTTTGTTTTGCTATCTGTTTGATTAAAAAAAAAAAGAAGTTTAAGCATATTTTTTAGGAATGAATGGTCATTGAGGACTAATAACTAGCAACTTCCTCGTGTACATTCTTCCCTCTTCTTTTGGCCATTAATATTGCAGGGATTCTTTACACTCTGATCATCATTGCATGATAAAAGAAGCCAGCATTATAGGAGTAAGCCAAAAAAAAAAAAAAAAAGAAAGATCACCCATATGTCCACAAGACTCCATATTAGTCAACCCTTGAGAGCTGTATCTTGACTCAATGATGAGCAAAGAGAGAACAGTTAATGAATTTGTTGAAGCAAGTCCAGTTTGATAACCCTCAATATTGCTTTGGCTCAAATGGCAACCCACTCCAGTACTCTTGCCTGACAAATCCCATGGACAGAGGAGCCTGGTAGGCTGCAGTCCATGGGGTGGCTAGGAGTCAGACACGACTGAGCGACTTCACTTTCACTTTTCACTTTCATGCATTGGAGAAGGAAACGGCAACCCACTCCAGTGTTCTTGCCTGGAGAATCCCAGGGACCGGGGAGCCTGGTGGGCTGCTGTCTATGGGGTCACACAGAGTCGGACACGACTGAAGCAGCTTAGCAGCAGCAGTAGCAGCACTGTCATCATAAATTCCCCTATTGTGTGAACTAATTGAAACCTCACAAAATGGTGTCATTTGAATAGATTTACTCCTGCCCAATTGCAAGCAACTCTAATTCCCAATGTCAATGTCAGATTTCACTTCAGAGTTATATGGGTCACAACATGGAAAGGATTATTTTCATGTTGATTACTCTCTGCTGCTATAACATGAAATGCACTTTACAGCAAGTGGACTTTATGTATATTGCTAACCTATCACACTGGCAATTGTTTTCTGGTTACTCTGAAGCATTCCAATGAGGATTTACAAGAAGTATCCTTTTACTTATGAAAGGTAAGCCAATGATGCAAAGGATGCTAAAAGACCTATCTCATGAGATTGTGCATACTTGTGTGTGTGTGAGTGTTTATAAGATTAAAAGAGAAAGTGAAAGAAAGTGAAAGTCGCTCAGTTGTGTCCGACTTATTGCGACCCCATGGACTATACAGTCCATGGAATTCTCCAGGCCAGAATACTGGAGTGGGTAGCCATTCCCTTCTCCAGGGGATCTTCCCAACCCAGGGATCGAATCCAGGTCTCCTGAATTGCAGGCAGGTTCTTTACCAGCTGAGCCTCAAGGGAAGCCCAAGAATACTGGATTAGGTAGCCTATCCCTTCTCCAGCAGATCTTCTCAATCCAGGAATCAAACTGGGGTCTCCTGCATTGCAGACAGATTCTTTACCAACTGAGCCATCAGGGAAGCCCATTTATAAGATTAATTCAATCAATTCCCTTTCAGATTGCTTAAAACAGTTCTTAGTGCATGTTGCATTCACACTAATCTTTTGGGAATATAATCATATAAGAAAAAATTTTCAGAGTGATAGCCTAGTATAAGCAATAAGACGTCATAAAATAAATTTATTGAAAATACCCAAGAATGCCTATTACAGGAGGCTATCTTAGAGAGCTTGTGTAATTTCTATAATGTAATTTAGAAACCAGGAACATTCAAAGCACTTTATCATAATTGTGTAACAATTTATCAACTTTGAGTATTTAAAAGAAATTACAAGATACTACCAATCAGCCAATATCATATATGAATGTGAAAGTTGGACCATAAAGAAGACTGAGTGTTGAAGAATTGATACTTTCAAATTATGGTGCAAGATAAGACTCCTGAGAGTCCCTTGGACACAAGGAGATCAAACCAATCAATCCTGAAGGAAGCCAACCCTGAATATTCATTGGAAGGACTGATGCTGAAGCTGAAGGTCCAGTACTTTGACCACCTAATATGAAGAGCCAACTCATTGGAATAGACCCTAATGGTGGGAAAGATCAAAGGCCAAAGGAAAGGGCAGCAGAGAATGAGTTGGTGAGATAGCATCACCAACTCAATGGACATGAATTTGAGCAAACTCCAAGAGTTAGTGAAGGCAGGGAAGCCTAGCATACTGCAGTCCATGGGGCCAGAAAAAGTTGGATACGACTTAGCGACACATAGGGCTTTCATTTAAAGGGAAAGGCTAGGTATAGTAAGAGAAGATACTGCAGGAAGAGACAGCCAGAATTTTTCCCCAGGATTGGTAATCTATCACACAAACAGTTTGTCCCTATACCAAACCACCAAGATCTGTCTTCAAGGTAGAATTTCCAGCAGGGTCTTTTTTCCTTTTGGTCACATACCCAAGCAAGGATTTCTAACTGTTTGTGCCAAGTGAAGCCATCATTAGACAGACCAACCCTAGTGGTCACCAAAGAAGTTTCAAGCTTTAATAGCATGAATAATTTCAGTGCCCTTTATTAAGGCAATAATCAAAGCCAAATATGCAGGTATCTTCAGAGATGTCACAGTCAAGCTATAAAATAACTCTGTTCTTTATAGATAGTGTTGGTAATAATAATAAGAAATATCTATATTAATTCTCTATTGTGGTTGTAATTAGTTGTCACAAACCTTGCTGCTTAAAATAGGACTAATGTATTATCTTACAGTTTTAGACGTCAGAAGTCAAAGTGTTCCTAAAACAATGTGTGTGAAAGACCTAGCAGAATGTTTGTTCGTATTTTACACTAAACAAATGAAAACTTGTTTTTTTTTTATCATTTTGAGGATAATCAAATATAATATTTACCTACTTAAAATGGTATTTATCAACAGATACATGCATTTTTTAAAATGATTTAGACTTTTGGATCGCAGCCATTCTGACTGGCGTGAAATGGTACCATGAAATAGTGGTTTTCATTTGCATTTCTCTGATAATAAGTGATGTTGAGCATCTTTTCATGTGTTTGTTAGCCATCTGTATGTCTTCTTTGGAGAAATGTCTATTTAGCTCTTTGGCCCATTTTTTGATTGGGTCATTTATTTTTCTGGAATTGAGCTGTAGGAGTTGCTTGTATATTTTTGAGATTAGTTCTCTGTCAGTTGCTTCATTTGCTATTATTTTCTCCCATTCTCAAGGCTGCCTTTTCACCTTGCTAATAGTTTCCTTTGTTGTGCAGAAGCTTTTAAGTTTAATTAGGTCCCATTTGTTTACTTTTGCTTTTATTTCCAATATTCTGGGAGGTGGGTCATAGAGGATTCTGCTGTGATGTATGTCGGAGAGTGTTTTGCCTATGTTCTCCTCTAGGAGTTTTATAGTATTTGGTCTTACGTTTAGATCTTTAATCCATTTTGAGTTTATTTTTGTGTATGGTGTTAGAAAGTGTTCTAGTTTCATTCTTTTACAAGTGGTTGACCAGGTTTCCCAGCACCACTTGTTAAAGAGATTGTCTTTTCTCCACTGTATATTCTTGCCTCTTTTGTCAAAGATAAGGTGTCCATAGGTGCGTGGATTTATCTCTGGGCTTTCTATTTTGTTCAATTGATCTATATTTCTGCCTTTGTGCCAGTACCATACTGTCTTGATGACTGTGGCTTTGGAGTAGAGCCTGAAGTCAGGCAGGTTGATTCCTCCAGTTCCATTCTTCTTTCTCAAGACTGCTTTGGCTATTTGAGGTTTTTTGTATTTCCATACAAATTGTGAAATTATTTGTTCTAGCTCTGTGAAGAATACCATTGGTAGCTTGATAGGGATTGCATTGAATCTATAAATTGCTTTGGGTAGTATATTCATTTTCACTATATTTATTCTTCCAATCCATGAACATGGTATATTTCTCCATCTTTTAGTGTCCTCTTTGATTTATTTCACCAGTGTTTTATAGTTTTCTATATATAGGTCTTTAGTTTCTTTAGGTAGATATATTCCTAAGTATTTTATTCTTTTTGTTGCAATGGTGAATGGAATTGTTTCCTTAATTTCTCTTTCTATTTTCTCATTATTAGTGTATAAGAATGCAAGGGATTTCTGTGTGTTGATTTTATATCCTGCAACTTTACTATATTTATTGATTAGTTCTAGTAATTTTCTGGTGGGTTCTTAGGGTACCATTTCACGCCAGTCAGAATGGCTGCGATCCAAAAGTCTACAAGCAATAAATGCTGGAGAGGGTGTGGAGAAAAGGGAACCCTCTTACACTGTTGGTGGGAATGCAAACTAGTACAGCCACTATGGAGAACAGTGTGGAGATTCCTTAAAAAACTGGAAATAGAACTGCCTTATGATCCAGCAATCCCACTGCTGGGCATACACACAGAGGAAACCAGAATTGAAAGAGACACGTGTACCCCAATGTTCATCGCAGCACTGTTTAGAATAGCCAGGACATAGAAGCAACCTAGATGTCCATCAGCAGATGAATGGATAAGAAAGCCATGGTACATATACACAATGGAGTATTACTCAGCCATTAAAAAGAATACATTTGAATCAGTTCTAATGAGGTGGATGAAACTGGAGCCTATTATACAGAGTGAAGTAAGTCAGAAAGAAAAACACCAATACAGTATACTAACACATATATATGGAATTGAGAAAGATGGTAACAATAACCCTGTATACGAGACAGCAAAAGAGACACTGATGTATAGAACAGTCTTTTGGACTCTGTGGGAGAGGGAGAGGGTGGGATGATTTGGGAGAATGGCATTGAAATATGTATAATATCATATATGAAATGAGTCACCAGTCCAGGTTCGATGCACGATACTGGATGCTTGGGGCTGGTGCACTGGGATGACCCAGAGGGATGGTATGGGGAGGGAGGAGGGAGGAGGGTTCAGGATGGGGAACACATGTATACCTGTGGCAGATTCATTTTGATATATGGCAAATGCAATACAATATTATAAAGTTAAATAAAATTAAATTAAAAAACAATAAAAAAATGATTTAGGATATACTTGACATGGATCTCTTCAGTCTTCCTGTGTATTTTAACTACTTGGAAAGTCAGCTATCATCATATTCATGTTAACTTCTCTATGGTCCATCTGTATCACACACACATGCACGCACACACACACAAATACACAATGCATCTTTCCTCTTGCTCAATCCATTTTTACACAACACCAGCACAGCTTCCTTAACACTGAATAATTCAATAAAACAATGAGGGTTTTTGGATCTAGAAAATATTCGTAAACTCCTTTGACCTAAGAGATTGTGTTCATATGCGCTGACCCTTTCTTAGTGCAATTCAGTGCTAAGTAGTTCCAAGTCACCTCCCCAAAAATATAGTAGATATTCTGTTTCACACTGAACAGGAATTTTTTCAAAGGTAGAGTGCAGTGTATCCAAGTTTTAAAAAACCTATACAATAATTTTGTAAGTAAGAGATAGAATATATTCTCTCTTTAGAGACTCACAGTGTTAATTTCCTCTTGTTCTAATGTCTTTACGGTCCTTGAGACATTGTGATTAACGTGCCTATGTGTGCACTTCATCATATTTTTATGAATACTCCAATTTGTGCTTAGAATAAAACTAGAGTAAGTATTTATCCAACGATCTACTGCTATGTTGTGTCAATCACCAGATTCTTTACATTTTTTTGAACTCGAAATCTTGTTTATCATTCGCTTCAAAAATTTTAAAGGCCTCAGCAGGCAATTTGCATATGTCACTAGTTTAACTGAGCAAGGATTAGCAAATTAAATCTTAATTAGCTAATTTTTGCATAATTTTAGGGAAATTATATGCTTTGTGCAGATGACAGGTGGGAGGTAAGGCATTTAACTTGTATTGAATTGAAGTTTTCCTTGACTTATGAATTTTAATAGAAAAATAACATTCAACAGTAAAAATGTATGTCAAACTGAATAGATCATATCTGGAGCCACTAAAATAATAAATTTATTTTTTGAAAGAAAGCCAGCAATAGACACATAAGAATTATTTTGAAATTAAGGGTATTTTTTTCAAACAGTTTTTATGGTTTGTAGTATATGTTCCAGATTTTAACACAATGATACATTAATAGAATATGAATGTTAAATCACAATTGACAAATATATTTATAATAAAATTGCAGCTGGCTTTATATGGGAGGTTTGGTAATGCTGTGCAATGGTAATTATAACAGCACTAACTCACATGTCAGGGGCAGTGGTATGCATTAGCATTCTCATCCCTTGGCCTGATACCCTGAGCTATTTCTCATCTTTGCATTGCTTCGTTTTCTAGACTTTCTCCTACTACATTGGGTACTTCATTTTGCTCTCAAACCATCCTTTAAAACTTCAGTTAAGCATCTGTATAGAGGACATATTTCTTCATCCTGCCCTATCTCACTAATTATTTAGTTATATTCGTTTCCAAGTTGCATTTATTTTTATCATTACACTAACCACACTGTACTGTAATTGCTAATTTTTTTTTCTGAACTCTCTTTACTGCCCCCTTGAAAGCAAGGACTCTATTTATCTGTCTTTGCAAGTTTTCAATAGAAGTTTGTTGACTAATTAAGAAAGGAACATTTCAGAGATACATTTACCCCCTAAAGACGGCTTCCCTGGTTTTCAGAGGAGACCCGGGTTCGAACCCTGGGTTGGGAAGATCCCCTGGAGAAGGAAATGGCAACCCACTTCAGTATTCTTGCCTGGAGAATCCCATGGACAGAGAAGCCTGGTGGGTTACAGTCCACGGGGTCGCAAAGAGTCGGACACGACTGAGCGACCACACACATACACAAGACTGCTCAGTTTGACTCAAAACCATTCTCAAAATCATCTGTGAATGAGAGCTAGGGTTTAATATTTTATTAGGAGATCAAGTTTCTGCTACTTAATACTGTATTTATTTTGACAGGACTGACTCTTGAAATCTACAGCATGTTAGATCTATTCAACATATAGTAAAGATCACTGTGATATTGCTATGCTGTGCTATACTAAGTCACTTCAGTTGTGTCCAACTCTGTGCGACCCCATAGATGGCAGCCCACTAGGCTCCCCCGTCCCTGGGATTCTCCAGGCAAGAACACTGGAGTGGGTTGCCATTTCCTCCTCCAATGCATGAAAGTGAAAAGTGAAAGTGAAGTCGCTCAGTCGTGTCCGACTCCTAGCGACCCCATGGACTGCAGCCTACCAGGCTCCTCTGTCCATGGGATTTTCCAGGTAAGAGTACTAGAGCGGGGTGCCATTGCCTTCTCTGCACAGTGATATTAGAGATTGATATTTCATTTTCTCAGTTCATATGAATTTCTCAGAAATCAGACAAGAATAATTATTATCACTGAGTCAAGCTGGAAAAGTCTTTATTTGTCCAACAGACCTTGCTTCTCCCTGAGGCCAACTCCTCAACCAGTGTACTGAATCTGATCTCCTCTCACAGTTCTCAGACTTTAGTTTTAGCAAGGGTTCCATTTCTCTTCTATGTCATTAATATTTCTGTCTTGATTTGATCATTTCTATTACATATAAATGTGCTTTTCTGTTTTTCATCTTAAAAATGTCCACATTTCCTCTGCTGTGACCTATCTTCCCTGCTCAACTTTATAATCAAACATCTCAAAAGAGCTGACTCCAACTTGTTTCCTGTTTTGTCTTCCCAGTTTCTTCTGAAACCATTTCAATGAGTCTTGCACAGATGACTCTACTGAAGCACATTTTATCATCATTGAGCTCCTTGATGTTCAATGCAATGGACAACACTTGGTCGTCTTCTTACTTTGCTTTTTGCAGGGTTTCCTGTAATTAACCAATCCTTGTTTAGATTATTTCTTCACTTGACTGTCACATTCTCTATTGTCCCACTTCCTACCTAACTTGCAACTCCTTTACTGGGTACTTTGTTGGTTCATCCTTATTGATTCCACATCTAAATGTTGGACAACCCTAGTGTTTTATCCTTAGATTATTTTCTCTATGTATATCATTCTCCAGGAATTCTCATCCAGGATCATGTTTGATTATTAATGGCTTTAAATATCATTAGATGATAATGATCCCCCATTTATATCTACAACCTAATGTCTCCCTGCATTCCAGAGTCCCATATCTAATGAGAAAGTGAAGTTGCTCAGTCATGTTCGACCCTTTGTGATCCCATGGACTGTAGCCTACCAGGCTCCTCCATCCATGGAATTTTCCAGGCAAGAGTACTGGAGTGGGTTGCCATTTCCTTCTCCAGCTTATTCAGATATCTTTATTTGAATATCTATTAGGGATCTCCAACTGAAACTATCAGCAGCTGATCCCTTTATCCCCAGATATAAATCTCATCTTACCACAGTATTCTCCACCAGAAGATGCCATCTTTTCCTGACTACAACTTCATACTAAAACTAAAGTTTTTCAATTACTTGTCATAGTTTCATTCTAATAGCAAAGCCTGTAAAGGACACTATACATTCCCTTTCTATGATAGATCTTTGCACTGTGCATGTTAATCTGACAGTTTATTTATGTTTGCTAAACATTTCTTGCTACTGTCATGTTTGGTAGGTTTGTAGTTATTTTCCATGTGCTGTGCATAAATAGTTTTGTCTTTTTTTTTCCCTTGATGGAAGAAAACAAACCTTATTGCTTCTGGTATGGAATATGAATTTAGTTTAAATTATGTGAGGAAATAGCCCCGGTATGTTGGTTTTAAAAATGCATGTCAACATTTGGCATTCGGATTTTCTGTGTAAATGCAAGCTTTTAAGAGAATTCCAATTGAACAAATTATAGTCTGACTATAATTTATGGGAACTATGTAAATATCTACAACTTTATAGCCAGTGTTTCCTAAATTACTCATGAATTACTAATTGCCTTTTTCAGCTACGGGATATGCAAATATATTTTCACAGAGAAGAAACACTAAAAACTCCAAGAGACATTTGGTTAAAAAATAAATAAACAATGACATTAAGTGCTTTACCAGCTAAGGGAGGGCACTATTTTTCTTTGACCTGCTAACTTGTTATAGATTTATCTGAGTTAGATGAGCACTGAAACTTCCAGGGAAATACCCTTGATGCACAGTTGGTTCTAAACATGAGAAGAGTACATGGCCACCTTCATAAAAAGCAGCTCAGCAGAAAGAATGTATTTGAAACCAAGAAGATTTGGATTTGAATGCTGTTCTTGCCCCAAACCAATTCTAGAACCTTCGGCAAGTTACTTACATTCTCTAAGCTTCAGTTTGCTTATCAGTAAAAACGATGTAATGGGCTTCCCTGGTAGCTCAGATGGTAAAGAATCTGCCTGCAATTTAGCAGACCAGGGTTCTATCCCTGGGTCAGGAAGTTCCCCTGGAGAAGAGAATGGCAACCCACTCCAGTATTCTTGCCTGGAGAATTCCATGGACAGAGGAGCCTGGCAGGCTACATACAGTCTATGAGGTCTTAAAAAGTCAGACATGACTGAGTCCCTAACACACACAAACAATGTAATAATACTAAGGTTGACAGGTTAAATGAAATCATATGTTAGAATACTGATTCAATGTCATAGGTAATGCTTTGTTTCTGTAATGACAATGATGTTACTTATGATGATTTGATTGGCCTTAGTAAGATGAGTCAATGAATTATTCTGTCATATTTTCTCCCACCTCTTTATTTTTGTAATGTTTTAAAGCTTTGGAATATTTAAAAGAACAAACACCTGGATGCCCATTGGTTAGAGTAGCCAGCGGCTAATGTGTTGCCACATTTGCTTTACCTCTCGTGAGAAATTGGAGAGCTTGTCACCTTTCCATGTAACTGAGAAAAGTTTGTCTCAGAGAGGATTCTCTTCATCCACCTATTTGTTCTTTATTTTATCCATTTAATGAATATTTATTGAGCTACTACAATGATAAGGAACTAACTGTTCTTAGCATTGGGACATATTAATGAACCAGTCAAAATCTATGTACTTGTCATATTTTCCCTTTGTATTTATCTTAAGGTGACAAGGCCAGTAGTCATAGAAGATCCCATTTTTCTCATATATTTTCTTGCTTGGATTCCTCTTCTGAGGTTAACAGCCCAAATGGAAATAGGGTGAATGTACCTACTTTCCTTTTTCTTATTTATACCCGTTCTCAAAAGATATTATAAATGGTTCCAACAAATGTCTGCAACAAGAAATTCAACAGCCTTCTGAAAACCACTATGCAAATTCATTTTATTCAAGGAGAGAATAGAAGATTCCTTTGTAGAGATTTGCTGATAGAACAAATTCAACTGTTGTTTCTTGCCCTGCAAACCTCTTAGTCATTCAATCATTTAGGTGTTTGTAAATGAGGACTTTCGTCATAGACAAGTGTATGGAAGGCATCTCTCAAGGTGATATTCAAGTGCTAAATCTTAATAGGAGTTTTCAGATGACCTGCAAGGATACTTTCCAGCCAGGAAGTAACACTATGCTTCTCCAACCCGCATATGTTAGTCAGTTCAGGCTGCCATAACAAAACACCATCAACTGAATAATTTAAGCAACAGAAATTTATTTCTCATAATTATAGAGGCTGAAAAGTTCCAAGATCCAGGTGCAAGTATAGTTGCTTTTATTCTAAGGTCTCTTGTTTTGGCTTTTAGTCAATCACCATCTCACTGTGTGCTCATATGACCTTTTTGTGCACTCACTGGGACATAGAGGCCAAGCAAGCTCTTGCATCTCTTCTGATAAGGACACTAATCCATTCATGAGACCCTTACCCTCATAAATGCTCTAACCCTAATTACCAACCTGGTCCCATCTCCAGATACCATAGCATTAGGGTTATACTGTGAACATCTGAATTTGGGGGAACACAGACATTCTATTCAGTACATTGCCCAGGGATAAAAGACGTTTCTTAGGGGAGCTGGTTAGCATACAATTTTTAGTCTTCTTGTTAGCAATATGTGATTGAACTCATTTAGAGGTGGAAAATAATGGGGTGAGGCTTTCTAAAGTCACTGGAAAGGGAAGAGTTGATAATAAGATTGTTATTGTCATCATTAGGATATGGGGAGTATTTTGGTGAATAGAAAGGTAGATCCTTGAGAAAGTTAAATGATCAGCCTATCAAGAAGGAAGTACATAGCTTAGCAAAGTTCTCAGGAAAGAACATCCCTTGCTCTACTAAACTTCCTGTCAGATGTCTCAGGTCTATGACTTTAGGTGATCTTGACCACCATACACTCTGAATTAATAGTCAGAAACTTCAGGCTTCATTACCTGATGGTGTGCCTTTTTCCTTTACTTTTTCTGTAACTTATTTTCCTCTGATACTTTCACAAATGGGTAAACATCATTTCTTTCTGTCTTATTCCATCAGAATGATTCAGCTATCATAAAGAGAAGTCTTTAGCAGCAGAAAGTAATAGTAAAAGTTAAGGACTTTCTTATAACCAGACAATATCTGGTGATTATAGAGATACAAAGTTCAGGTTTTATGACATGATGCTCTGAATTATCTGAATTAGAAAGAAAACTCTTGCAGATACCGTAGTTGCTAGATTAGAGAATAACTTTTTGTTCTTTGAAATTTTATGAATAATAACACTGACCTCTACTCACACCTGAATATTTTTCTTTTCTAGTATTAGAGGTGGCTAAACTGGGCATTTTCAAATTAATTTTTTAAAATTAATATTGTGGTTGAATTATACAAAGTGCCTCCACCTAACATCAGTGCTTGCTTGATCTTGTAAATATTTAGTGAAATCCCAATTAATTCAATCATGCCATGCAGTAGAAATTTTCTGTACATTTCCTCTGGTGGCATGTGGAAACTAAATTTGTAGATAAATAAATAAGCAAGTTTCATTAGTTTAGGGATTGTGACTAAGCCATTAGTGAGTGGCCATATTTCACACATTATCTTCAATCATTTATTTCCAAGCCAGCTGTTTAAGTGTAAAATATATTTCTCCCCATTGGTATACAAACTAAAACTATTAACCAATATTTGTACACTTATGGTATCTTCGTCATCATCTATGTAATTGAAGAGACTTCTGTTTATCTCTACTATAGAGCTTACCACACTGGAGTAAGCATTTGTTTATTATCTCCAATCTCAATGAGATCCTAAATTTGATGAGGGCAGAAATTTGTTTTTATTTATCTTCATGTGCCTGATACTGAATACACTACCTGGATTATAGAAGATTTTCATTAAATATCTGGCAAAATGAAAATAGATTGTGTTTATCTTAATATATATGAAGGGCTAATCTGAAGTGGAAAAGACCCTGATGCTGGGAAAAATTGAAGGCAAGAGGAGAAGGGGATGACAGAGGATGAGATGGTTGGATGGCATCATCAACTTGACGGACATGAGTTTGAGTAATCTCCTGGAGTTGGTGATGGAAGGGGAGGCCTGGTGTGCTATGGTTCATGGGGTCACAAAGAGTCAGACACGACTGGGCAACTGAACTGAACTGAATCTCAAGTGGTTTCTAAATAATTTTAAGTGAAAAATTTCACTTTTCTTACAGTCGTTTCTCTATGAATACCCCATACGAGCCTGGTGGGCTGCAGTCCATGGGGTCGGTAAGAGTTGGACACGACTGAGCAACTTCACTCTCACTTTTCACTTTCCTGCATTGGAGAAGGAAATGGCAACCCACTCCAGTGTTCTTGCCTGGAGAATCCCAGGCACAGGGGAGCCTCGTGGGCTGACGTCTATGGGGTCACACAGAGTCGGACACAACTGAAGTGACTTAGCAGCAGCAGCATCCTTGCCCTTATCAGTCTGTGAGTTAAAATGCAGTCATACTTGCATTATTTTTTACCCAAGTTGCCAACATGGTATCATATTTAGCCTCATAAAGGGCTTCACACTCCTAGACAGTGCCCCACTGCCACTTATTTCCAGGAGATTCCTGGAGGTTTATCATCAGCTATTGCTAAATATTGTGGCCTTTGTGTGCTTGACATCTGCTTAGCATTTCCAGATGTCTTTTTCTTTTCTTTTTCTCTTCACTCTTTTCCTTTTCTTTTCACACTTTTTTTTTTTTTGCTTGCTGAGGGTGGCTACAGATACAAATTCCATTCCTTTCCTCTTTATTTCTAAGTAGATAAGGTAGATAGGTAGGTAGGTAGGCAGATAGATAGGTAGATGTTGTTGTTCAGTCACCAAATCATGTCTGACTCTTGTGACCCCATGGACTGCAGCATGCCAGGCCTTCCCGTCCCTCACCGTCTCCTGGAATTTGCCCAAGTTCATGTCCATTGAATCAATGATGCCATCTAACCATAGATGATAGATAGATAGATAGATGCCAAGTTTCCCTCTGTACTGCTGGGTACTTAGCATTTTAAGTTCTCAGTTACCATATGAGCTACAGGGAAGATCCATATCCCCTTCTTAAAATGTATTTTAACCAAAACTCCTTACCTCATGTGTCCAATGTCATATATTTTATGTACTTATTTGTGTCCTCTTTGTGTCCCCCCACCATTCTGAGGCTCAGCTTTCATTTTCTGACTTGGAAGGGCATCTAGTTACCCTCCATCCTTTCTCTTCTGAATCTCTTCTGCGATCCAAATTTCAAAAATTCCCCTTTAGAAGACTTCCTGTTGCTCTGATGTCCCTGATAATGTGACACGATTTTTGCCAATAATTACTTATGTATTAAAATCAGGCCTAAATGACTTTAACTTAAATTTGGTAGGGTCCACATCATGCTTTTCACTGATTCAATAAACTTAGCAATTATTTATATAATGTCTCCTATGTGCCAGACACTGAAATGCTCATGAGTGAAGCAGTGTCAACAACTTTCACTTGTGGAATCTGTGTTCTTTTGAAGGGAGATAGATATTAAGTAACAGATCATTATGGATATGAAATAAGTACATAAAATATATGACATTGGACACATGAGGTAAGGAGTTTTGGTTAAAATACATTTTAAGAAGGGGATATGGATCTTCCCTGTAGCTCATATGGTAAAGAATCTGCTTGCAATGCAGGAGACTTAGGTTCAATCCCTGGGTTGGGAAGATCCCTTGGAGAAGGGAATGGAAATCCACTCCAGTGTTCTTGCCTGGAGAATCCCATGGATAGAGGAGCTTGGTGGGCTACAGTTTATGGGGTTGCAAAGAGTCAGACATGACTGAGCAACTAACACTAACCATAGTGTATAGAGTGAGAGTAATCAGATATTCACCTACATTTCACAAGGTGACATTTAAGTGGAGACCTAAGGAGGGAAGAATGGGAACCAAGGGGAGATGGAGAGAGAAGGCTGAACAGGCAGGACACAGAGACAAAGTACTTAGACTAACATAATGAGACACAGTTCATTACTAACCAGACTATTGGATGTCCTAGTAATGTTCAAGCTGTGCAGTTAGCTGCATAGCTTCATTACTTAAATCTTACTATTGCTGACCCTAAATGAAATTATGAAAACTCTCAACATGTAAACTAGTATTTAACCTTCCCTTAAACTGTAGGATTCATTTTGGTATGACTAAGCCTGAGATAAATCTTAATACATAGTATGGAAAGTTTCAGTTCAAATTGTAAAATCAAAATGTCCCATGTCTACTTAGATGTAGCATAAGAAAAAAAAATGGAAATAAATTTGGAGCAAAGTTTCAGTTTCATTTTATCTTGAGAAATTTTACAAAGAAGGAAAGAGGCATTTTCTTAATAATGTGTAAATAATTCTTTGAAAAACGGGTTGCAAAGAAATGTGGAAGTATGGCATATACAAAGCTACGATAATATTTTATTGACCTCTCAAACAGAGCAGTGGAAAGATACTTAATGTTGAAAGCATATGCTTATTTTGAATCAGAACACAGATGTTACCATATGGCTTTTATGAGGAATTTATGTTACCTAATTCTCAATTTGGGATTAGTAACATGGGTGAAGGCAGGATGGTAATATCACCAAATTTACTTGTTTGAAAAAGTGTAAGAACATAATGACATAGTAGATGCTTAAAATAGATATGAATTAGTTAAAAAATATAAGCAATTTAAAAACAGAAGGAATTCATGAAGCCTGTAGTCACCATACTGTATATCACATCCCCAAGATTTATTTAGTTTATAACTGAAATTTTGTATCCTTGAACCCTTTTCACCCATTTTCCCACCTCCTGCCCCTTGTCTCTAGCAAATAAAAATCTTTAGTCTCCATCAGCTTGTTTTCAATTTTGTTTTAGATCTTGTCTATAGGCGATATTATACAGTATTTGACCTTCTCTCTCTGACTTATTTCACTTAGCCTAATGCCCTCAAGATCCATTCATCTTTGTGCAGATGGAAGATTTCCCTTCTTTTTTATGGTTGAGTAATATTCTAGAGTGTGTTTCTCTGTGTGTGTGTGTGTGTGTATCTTCTTTATCCATTCATTTATGACAGGCACTTGGTTTGCTTCTCTATTTTGGCTAAACTAAATAATACTGCAGTGAACACAGAGGTGCTTATTTTTTGAATTAGTGTTTTCATTTTCTTCTAATAAATATAAAAAAATGGAATTGATGGATCATGTGCTATGGTGACCCACTCCAGTGTTCTTGCTTGGAGAATCCCATGGAGAGAGGAAGCTGGCAGTCTACAGTCCATGCGGTTGCAAAGAGTTGGACACGACTGAAGCGACTAAGCATGCACGCACACACACGCTAGTTCTATTTTTAGTTTTTTGAGGAGCTTCCATAATGTTTTCCAGGGTGGCTGCAAAAATTTACTTCCACAAAAACAGTACATGGTAGTTCCCTTTTCTCTACATTGTTGCCAACCTTTATTTCTTATCTTTTTGAAAATAGCCATTCTGACAGGTGTGAGGTGATGTTTCATTGTGTTTTTGATTTGCATTTTGCTGATAATTAGTGATGCTGAGCACTTCCTATACCAGTAGGCCATCTGTATGTCTTCTTTGGAGAAAAATAGTGTCTATTTGGAACCTCTGCCCATTTTTAGTTGGATTGTTTATTAAATTCTGCTATCACTATATATATTTGCAATATATTTTACAAACTAACTCCTTATCAGACGTATGGTTTAAATATTTCTTCTGTTTAATAGGTAGCCTTTTCATTCTGTTGATGGTTTCTTTTACTGTGAAGGTAATTTTCTATTGTTTAGCATAATTACTGGACAGATCAAACTCTAAAGTAGGCTACTTGTTTAAATTACCTGTATCAAGTCAATTATTGAGTCATAATTAAACAATCATTCCAGGTATTTTTAAAATGCATTTTTAATTTTGCATTTTTTATTTTCTCGAGACAAGCATTTAGCAAGAAGTCAAGGGCTCATTCTTATTATTTCAGTTGTTTAGCAACACAGTTCTATATATGAGTACAACAAAACAAAACCATTAAACATTCATGTCTTTCCAGAAAAGGGAGGGGGCAACAGATCAAAAAGTAGCATTTATACACAAGAAGTTTAAAGTTTTCTTAGATTAAGTGTACATACAAATGATGCTTCCATTTTCATTAAAGAAACAGTGTAAGTTGAAACTGTAAGGCTGCCTATTTGCCTCTTGCATATTTCTCGAAGCTGTCTTGCCATCTCAAGCCCCACTCTCTCCTCACACTCCTTGTTTTCCACCTGCTTTATCACAACAGCTTTCCTAATACACTTTCCTGTCTCTGTCCCCTCAAGTTCCTTTCATGTTGCTGTGGACACATTCCAGAACCCTAGCACAAGGGGACAAGTCCGCGGCAGCTGCAGCCTGGAGTGTTCCAAGCCAGCCCCTACTGAAGCCAAGCTCCCAAGAAGTAGAAAACAGCCAGTCATGCAAATACTCCCTGTAGGGTAAATTAAGACAGAATCAGGACTTCAAGTGAGAAAAACCTTTTCAAAATGCAAGTACAATCACATTATGCTTCTGAGTAAAAAAAAAAAAAAAAGCATTGTTCCGCATCATACGCAAGACTAAGAGCAAACTCGGCACACAGGCTTCATTTCCTGTTGCCCCAGTTCATTCACTCAGCATCAGGCATACACACAGAGCTGCTGTCCTCTGGACATCAGCGTACAACGCGTTACACACTCAAATCAAAAAGTAAATACACAAGTAACAGGAAACAGAATAAAAACCTTCCATGAGATTATGCATTGTAAATCCTATTGTCAGAAAGTGTTTGCTTAAAGGACCTTACTGCTTTAAATATTTTAAATATTTATGAAAAGTTCTTTAAACTATTGTATTTGTATAAACTCCAATAAACCCCAAATGAATTTATTTGTGTATTAGTGTGCTCACATGTATACACACATTTATACTCAGGTATTTTAGCTAACAAACTTTTATTCTATTGTATATGCTTTTTTAAAAAATAAGGTAATGGTACAGGATAATTTAGGAAAAAAATAACAAAAAATAAAATGTACATATATCACCATTCTGGTTCAACCAATATTGGTTTTTACCCTCCAATCCATATTTGATATGTATTTTATGTAGTTTTTCAATCAAAATTTACACTTTCTGCATTCTGACTTCTTTAACTTTATATCATAGCTATTTTTCTGACACAGTATAAAGCAATATTTTAATGTATTCATTATATTCCATAAAGTAGATATACTATAATTTACTTAACCATTGCCATATTGTGGAGCATTTAGTTAACATTATCATAATGTCGAACATTATGATAAATAAGTCTATGATAAGCATCCGTCTTTATTCATATGCATATATTCATATACATTTTTCATATTTGAATTTTATTGGGCTTACTGTACTGCATGATTTAAAATTTTTACGACTAGTAAATAATGACAAATTACTTCTCTCAAGTCAGGTACAATGTACTTGACCACCAACAATATGTGAAACTGTTCCTCTGTCCTGACAATTTAATTAACACTTGTATTTGTTTATTGAATTTCCTTAAATGAATAGGCTGAATGCCTATTTCTTAAGCAAAGGATGTCGGATGTAATAGAACATTTTCATAATTATTCAAGTCATCATTTGAAATTTCAATATACCATGGAGTAAACCACTAAGCTCATTAAAATACCCAATTTATGCAATGTATATTGACTGTATGCCAGACACTCTGTTAGTTTCTTCTCTATTTTAAAAAAAATTGATTTGTATATGAAGAAAGATTAATATACTTATTTTTTAATGTTTTAAGTGAGACTAAATATTATATAGGAAGGGTGAAGTACAGGGTATGAAATTTAATAAGTAACCTGTATGATTTATTACTCTATACATGTTTTTTTCTCACTTCTTATTTTTCTGTATTTTTTCTCCTTCCCCATCTCCCCTCATTCCTATCTTTTTTCTTTATCTTTCCATCCATTTCCTACTCCTTTCCTTGTTTTTGTAGATTGCTTAGTTCTTGGCTACTCCCAAATAGACATGCTTTCTGAGGTTCATTATATGGGTATAAGGTAATATCACAGCTGCTTGGTAATTAATTGACTCACATAGTGTGTGATGTAGAGTCCACAAGTCTGACTTCTGACTCACAGGGAATAACCAATCCTTCAAAGAATTACCTCCTAAAGCTTTAGATTTCTTATTTCTTTTTCTTTGCTTATTTGAGCCAGAAGGAAAAACACCAATACAGTATACTAACGCATATATATGGAATTTAGAAAGATCGTAACGATAACCCTGTATACGAGACAGCAAAAGAGACACTGATGTATAGAACAGTCTTATGGACTCTGTGGGAGAGGGAGAGGGTGGGAAGATTTGGGAGAATGGCATTGAAACACGTGAAATGTCATGTATGAAATGAGATGCCAGTCCAGGTTCAATGCACGATGCTGGATGCTTGGGGCTGGTGCACTGGGACGACCCAGAGGGATGGTGTGGGAAGGGAGGAGGGAGGAGGGTTCAGGATGGGGAACACATGTATACTAATTAAATAATTTTCTATTAAAAAAAAATTAAAAAAAATAAAATAATTTAATTTTGTATCAAATCAATAAATGCTTATTGTAGGGAAAAAATAAGAGATAAGCCAAAAGAAGAAAACATAAAATATTCTATAATCATTTAAATTAGTACCTAAAAAAACACTTTTTTAAAGATTTTTTTTTCTTTTATTTAATGGAATGATGATCAGATTAGGTTCAGATATGCTTGCTGCTGCTAAGTCGCTTCAGTCGTGTCTGACTCTGTGCGACCCCATAGATGGCAGCCCACCAGGCTCCCCAGTCCCTGGGATTCTCCAGGCAAGAACACTGGAGTGGGTTGCCATTTCCTTCTCCAATGCATGAAAGTGAAAAGTGAAAGTGAAGTCACTCAGTCGTGTTCGACTCCTAGCGACCCCATGGACTGCAGCCCACCAGGCCCCTCTGTCCATGGGATTTTCCAGGCAAGAGTACTGGAGTGGGATGCCATTGCCTTCTCCTCAGATATGCTTACTAATCCTTAAACAATAGATATTTGATCATCTTTCCTGGATACTAATATCCACTGATGATACAAAAATACTCCAATTAGTTAAAAAATAGTACCCAGGTATGCTTTAATTTCCCACCTACATTGTGATTTATAAAATGAATTATAATTCTGTGTCTGTGTGTGTAATTTCCCTTGAACTGATGATACCAAATTGAATTAGGAGCAAAACCTATGCAACTGCTGTTTCCTTCCCTAACCCAATATGATAGACATTGTACTGGGAAACTCAGACAACTCCTCTTTCTTTACCTGTTTAATATTTCTGGATGCTACTTTCTCAAATTTTTAAAAATTGACTTGAGGACTGATTTGAGGCATGCTAATTTAGAGTCTCTAAGCTGGGGCAAATATTTTAGCTCCACTCAGTACATAGCTTTCTCATTTCTTTTCCAGGTCAGTAGATAAATCCTCCTCTTAATATTTCATAAGTGCCAGGAGTTAGTTAACAGTGCTGAGATCGCATTAAACTAATCTCTCTGGTTCTTGACACAGTCTTTATTTTCTTCTTGACCCCAGAAGATGTCACTTTTGCAGATCATATTTATATTTCACCTGAAACACTGTGAGCTATGATTTCTTCAAAAATACAGTGTTTTGCAAAGAAGTCTTAACATTCACTATGGAAAATTTTGCATCTTTCAGAAAACCAAATCTTTCAAAACTCATAAGATGCTCACTTGATAACTAGAAAAGAGTGTGCCACAAAAGAAGCCAGTAAGCTATGCTAAATACCTTATTGACTTTTAGGTTTACTTTTTTTTTTTTTTAATTGAAGGTTAGTACTCTGATCTCCTCCCTAGCTAGGCAGCTAATAGAAGCAAAGCACAATCTGTTGCCATTATTTTTCTTAGCTAAATGTACCAATGTTTTTGCTATGCGCTTATTTTAATTTTGAGGTCAACAATTGCTTAGCCTGGTGTCCTGTAAAACTAGCCTTGACTTTGAGGACTCTCCTCTTCCTTATTCTTTTTCCATGTTTGTCACACTTTAGTTTTTTATTGTACACCATTTTTAATCCTTTAATTCCACTCACATCTTGGAATTATCACTACTGTCATGGCAACCAGGCTCATACAACTGAACTTACGTAAATTCACTAAAGAAATATGGGACTACTCAAAATTTTTTGTTTGCATGCTCTTTGGACACATTTTTTATTCAGGAAATGGGATTCTGTACCTATGATGGAGGAATCAAAGGAAAATGGTTCTTAATTTCCACTTTGCAGTAGTTTTGGATTCCATGGGATAATTTCTATCATACAACTGGATACATTTGAAAGTCTTTGTATCTTAAATATATTGGAAGAGTCTTAATAGCTTAGCTTGTTTCTATTTAGAATTAATAACCAGGAAACATAATTCATCTTTTAAGGTCCTACTAGACTTTTAGTGAACAAACAAACAAATGTCAATTGAAATGAATGTATTAATTCCAAAATGTAGAACTGGAATGAATGAAGATAGGTTTTGTTCTATATTACACTGGATGACAGAGCCCCATTTTAAGGAGGTCATTTTTTAGCATTCTACTCTCTCTCATCATATATATAGAGATAGGGGTAGATATAGATATACATATACATTTTTTCCTTGGTATGTGCCAGGAATTGGTTCCAGATGTCCTTAGTCACTCAGTCATGTCTGACTCTTTGTGACCCCATTGACTGTAGCCCACCTGACTCCTCTGTCCATGGGGATTGTCCAGGCAAGAGTACTGGAGTGGGTTTCCATGCCCTCCTCCAGGGGATCTTCCCAATCAGGAATTGAACCCTGGTCTCCTGCATTGCAGGCATATTCTTTACCATCTGAGCCATCAGAGAAGCCCAAAGCCCCTTCCTATGCCAAAAATTTGAGGATACTCTTGTCCCATAGTCTGTCCCCTGTATCTTTGTAACTCACATCTACACATCCAACCAACAGAAAGCTTAATACTGTTCCTGTTTATTAGAAAAAATCCACATGTTAGTTGAGCCTTGTGGTTCAGACCCACATTGTTCAAGGAGGGTTGGCAAACCAGAAAGGCAATTTGGAATTTGGGCATTCAGTAAGAGCGGGGTTAGATAATCTCAATTTACTGGATCAGAGTGTTTGTAGTTTTCCTGACATAATATAGGCGAATAGGAAATATTCTCTTTGTTTTCTTTCCATTTACCATTATTCCAAATGCTTTCCATTTCCCACTACCAGAAAAATAGAATTTTTGTTCATTTCTGACTGGGTTTTAATAAATTGTCCTTAATTTTGAAAGATAACTGAATAAAGCTTGTGCACTCTCAGGGTAAAGACCATATATTCTACCTCTTTTGACATTGTATTATGGCCAATGCTGTGCTTATCTCATCTTTGTTAAAGAAAAAGTCTGATTTAAATCTAAGGAAGGAACCCTCAGTTTCTAAAGATTCTATGAAAGTATATGATATCCCAGCTTTTCAATTAAAAGGTCCACTGAACCTGTTGTTTTGCATTGTTTATTATTGTACTACCATTGTGCCATTTACTCTAAACCTTCTTTAAAAATTTTTTCTAAAAATTAAGGTCATTTCATGTCTTACATGTAATATAAAATCAGTTATTTGGGAGAAGACATCTTGGGTGACTTCTCTTAAAATAATGTTTTTTAAAATAATAATTATTTTTTAATATAAATTTATTTATTTTAATTGGAGGCTAATTACTTTACAATATTATATTGGTTTTGTCATACATCAACATGAATCTGCCACAGGTGTACATGTGTTCCCCATCCTGAACCCCACTCCCTCCTCCCTCCCCGTACCATCCCTCTGGGTTGTCTCAGTGCACTAGCCCCAAGCATCCAGTATCATGCATCGAAAAATAATTAAAAGGATGATATTCTTGAAGTTAATTGTTCTTGATACCCATTAATAACAGGAGTCTACATTATTACTATCAGGATTTTAAAGTATTTAGATATCAAAACTGAATTATATTACAGCTATAAATTAAAGCTAAATTAATATAATATCTATACCTGACTTTAATAAAACTGATTACTTTTCTTTGTCATCAAAAGTCAGTTCTCCAAAGGATGGAAAAGGGACCAAAGCAAAAATCAGGAATTTTGATTTGTAGTTCCAGCTGCACCATTCACCGAGTGAGTGATTTTAATCTCACTTACCCTCCCTGGACCTCCAGCTGCTTGACCCTATGAAGAGAAGTTTGGAGTAGATTAATATATATGCTTATCTTTTGCTTGAAAATTCTGTAATACATGAACATATAATCTGGATTTCAAATTTCAGACACAAGGTGGCGCTATTAGTAGTGACTTTCATTTAATCCACAGATAAAACCAGGGCACTTCCTAGATGTGTATACCCCCCACCAAAAAATAATCTAAATATGCAATGATATTGCATTACACTCATACATGTACCCATAACACAACATCTGGATTAAAGCTGATTAATTCAGTCAACCAACTGTTTGCTTGACACTAAAATGATTGATTTTTTTTTTTTTTCCATTTCTATGAGAATATTTCAGAACTGGGTAGGCAATAAAGACATATTTCCAAAAGTGTGTGCAAGGTAAAGATTGATAATGGTATGATTTCAATAAAACTAGGAAATCTCAAATAAGATATTTCAACTTTATAGTATGACAGGGAAGGTGTTGAAATATGAGCAAATTGCGTAACAAAGAGTTTGCTATTAAATTAAGAAGAATGCTTGCTAGCATGCAATTTTCAAATAACAGTAAAGACACATTTTAAAAAACTGAAAATGTGTAGCTCACACAGAGATGAAAATTTAAATTCTAATCTAAAACATTTTTGTTGAGAGTTTCCAACCTCTTGCTGCCACCACCACCCCCCCCCAAAAAAAATCTCCACATGTTGTGAGGACAAAGCAAAATTTTCTGATAAACCAATATTATGATTTAATAGAATATTCTATTAATAAACATGTGTGTATGTTTGTGCATATGTATGTTCAGTCTCTCGTGACGTCCAACTCTTTGCAGCCCTATGGACTATAGCCTGCCAGGTTCCTCTGTCCATGGGATTTTCCTGGCAAGAATAATGGAGTGGGTTAAAATTTCCTTCTCCAAGGGATCTTTGTGACCCAAAGATCGAAACTGTGTCTCCTGTACCTCCTGTACTTCAGGCAGATTCTTTACCAGGGAAGCCCCAGTAATAAACATATCTTTCCCTAGAAACTGAATTTGTTCCTCCGTGGTTTGTTATGACAGTTTTCAGAGTAATTCATTCATGATGAGTTCAAATGCAATTCCTCCTTTTTAATGTTTTCCTAAACCAGGTAGAATTAGTCTCTCCTAAATAATTTATAAATTTCTTACTGTCAAAAAATATTGAACATCTTTGCAATCCCCTAGACCACTCCTTTCATTTTACTGATGAGAAAACGGAAATCTAGAGAGAAAACGGGAGGGGAAGAAGCACTACATCTGATTCACGATAAAGGCAGAAATACAGTCCTAGTGTTTATTCTGTCAGATGCTGTTGTATGCCTCAGATGACAGACGCACCTTTCTGTCTAGAGTACAGACCTCATCTACCTTCCCAAACTGTGAATTCCTTTTAGAAAAAAAAAGTCCATATTTTTTCCCTCACTCTGCCTAGCATAATATCTGGTAATGTGGAGGTGTTCAAGGCATACATTTGAATAAATAAATGATTAAATCTAATGAACAATCGTAATAAAACACTCACTTCTTCCATATTTATTTGTGCCCACTGCAAAACTTCACTTCAGATAATTACACATTATAATGTCTTTTCATACCTCTAAAAAACCATCTGTAGTGAAAGTGAGAAGTTTTTTTTTTTTTTTTTTTTGCTTATTTTTTTATACACTACCTTGAAATGATTTGTAATCATAATTTTTTTTTTCCTGTTACTCGGGATCATTGGTGGCTCAGACAGTAAAGAATGTGCCCGCAATGTGGAAGACCGCCGGTTCGATCCCTGGTTCGGGAAGATCCTCTGGAGAAGGGAATGGTAATCCGCTCCAGTATTCTTTCCTGGAGAATTCCATGGACAGAGGGGCCTGGCAGGCCCCAGCCCACGGGGTGCAGAGTTGGACACGACTGAGTGACTAACACTTTCACCTTTACTTCCTGTTACTCAGTGGGTAAAAGAAAGAAAGTGAAGTCTGTCAGTTGTGTCCGACTCTTTGCGACCCCATGGACTGTAGCCTACCAGGCTCCTCCATCCATGGGATTTTCCAGGCAAGAGTACTGGAGTGGGTTGCCATTTCCTTCTCCAGGGATCTTCCCAACCCAGGGATCGAACCTGGGTCTCCCGCATTCAGGCAGACGCTTTACTGTCTGAGCCACCAGAGAAACCCTCAGTGGATATCACTCATCTAATCTCAATTTAAAGTGTTGTAGCTGGACAAGTAATAAAGCTATGGCTCATACCATCCTTAGTTCAACAGACATTGGCTGAACAATTCCTAGACAGGATGCTACCCTAAATTATATGACTTTAGTCAGAGATCCAGTCTTCCAGGGATAATTATGATCATTACTGAATGAAAATGTTTTACTGAGTAAGTATACAAGTCCCAGGAACATGTGAGTCTGGCACATGTGTTTACTTGGAAAAAAGTTGAAATTCTCTCATTAGACTGGAGAAGACACAGGATAAGGAAGTATACAACAGTAACTCAAATGAAGCTGTCTCATTTTCCCAAGGGTGGGTCCAGAGTTGATAAGCAAATGCATATGTGATGACCTTGCCAGTCTTTGGAAACAAAGTAAGGATACAAACTGAAATAACCCATAAAATGCTAGGTCTCACTCCATGATGAGTGTAGAGCATTTTCAAATTACACTAGTTTTACCCAGGTATTTGTGGGGGTTCTGGGAAGAAGTTTCATGTGTGCTCATACACAACTCTTCCGCATTCTTCTGCCACTCTCTTCTGTGGTTTCCGGTTCTGAAAACCCATGAGGAGGAGCTCTCAGATCCCCAGGCTAACCCTCCACTGACGTTGGCTGCCAATATCCAATTCAGCAGGGCGGGTGTCTGTGCTTCAGTCAACACTGTCCCACTGCTTCTCCAGCAGGGGAGCCCAGTGCTTGGCACACAGATGTGCTTAAAACCATGCATGTGGAAGATGATGGAGAGGTACCTAAGGGTCTCCTAGAAATCTGAGCATGCTGGAGCCACATTGTGGTCAGTGTAGAAGGATGGAGGATGGCTCTGTACTCCCTTCACTGCCTTGCTTTCAAAATCCTGGCTGGCTTTTGCTATCATGTCAGGGAGGAGCCCCTTGCGAAAACACTACCCTCAGCTTCTGTAGGCAAATCTTTCTTGGAAAAGACTGAGGCAAACATTCTATTCCTTTCAGTGGGCTTTAAGCTGATGTCTGAAAAAAACATTGCTGTTCTTTCCTCTCACCTTCCATTTTGCAACTGGTGCTTCTCTCTCCCAACCCCACTGAAATTCTCAATATGCAGAGAAAAAAGAGCATTTAGTCCTATAGCTTTTATTAGTTTAGTAGATATGCAATGACATATCTAATTTCCTAAATTCAAATATCCACTGTGTATTCAAATAGATATTTCATAAGGGAAATCAAAATTTTAAATATGAATGACTTAGAAATGAACAGAAATAAGAAAAGTTCATAGAATTATGGAATGTAATGGTAACTGTACACAGAGTAAAATGTATATTTTATATCCCTTTTTATACGCTTTAATAAAACTGTAACAAGTAAATCAACTGAAATGCAACTTTAGAAACTAGAAAAAAAACAAAACCAAGATAGAAAAGTAAAAATGCTTAAAAAGTAAAAAATTAATATATTTTAAAATAAAATTAAAAGAATGATGAGAGTAAATGTATTTCTGTTAAAAATAGAAAATTAAAGTCAGTAAGTCTGACGTAGAAAATTTTAAAAAGCAAAAATATACAATATTAGGAATAAAAATTGTGATATATGACTATAGCTATAAGTAAAATTAAACAAAATTATAAGATAATTTTATTTCTATAAATATGCAAATGATTTTGAAGTATATAAAATGGATGATCTTCTAGCAAAACATAAATACTGAAATTGGTCCAGTTACATAAAATGTAAATATCAAGAGTTTTATGTTTTAAAAATACAGTGCTGTATAAGTAGTTTTAAAAGATCCACAGTGCTATTTTTAACTTGAAAAAAAGAGACACCTAATACTTTAGCATGGCAACACATAATGGTCATCAACAAGATAAACATATTTAACTATATGTATATTAATAAGAAAATTTAAATATAAAGCACTTTTCTGTAGCTAAACACCATACATAAAGTTAAAAGACGATTACATGCTGTGGAGAAAATGGCACATATAGAATAGACATGGGACTTTATCACATATTTTCTATAAATAATTTTTTTAAAAAGCTAAACATCCAAATATTACCAACTGAAAAATGGATAGTAGATATGAACCAGTAATTTAAAAAGTGAAATACATATGACATGAAAAGATCTTTAAACTCATAATTTTCAGGGAAATACATGCATATTTTGTCCATAAAATTTACAAATATTTTAAATGTTGATAATATCAGTCTTAATAGAGATCTGGGAAATGGTCATTCTCATATGGTATTAGCGAAAAGTATATAGATTGGTAAAAATATTTTGGAGGATAATGTGAAGCCTCAATTGAATTTTGAAATATCATCCCCATTTTTTGTAATTCACCACAATAATATTTTAGACTTAAAAATGTATATTGTGGAGAGTCATTGCAGCATTATGGTAGTACTGAAAACAGTGGGTAACTTAAATGCCAATCAATTGGCAAATGGTAATGGGTGAATGTATATGCTTATTCCTTGAAAGAAAAGTTGTGACCAACTTGAGTGAGTGAGTAATTGAAGTCGCTCAGTCATGTCCAACTCTTTGCAACCCCATGGACTGTAGCCTACCATGCTCCTCAGTACATGGGATTTCCCAGGCAAGAGTACTGGAGTGGATTGCCATTTCCTTCTCCAACTTAGACAGCATTTTAAAAAGCAAAGACATTACTTTGCTGACAAAGGTCTGGCTAATCAAAGCTATGGTTTTTCCAGTAGTCATGTATGGATGTGAAAGTTGGACTATAAAGAAAGCTGAGTGCCAAAGAATTGATGCTTTGAACTGTGGTGTTGGAGAAGACTCTTGAGAGTCCCTTTGACTGCAAGGAGATCAAACCAGTCCATCCTAAAGTAAATCAGTCCTGAATATTCATTGGAAGGACTAATGCTGAAGCTGAAACTCCAGTACATTGGCCACTGGATGTGAAGAACTGACTCACTGGAAAAGACCCTGATGCTGGGAAACATTGAAGGCAGGAGAATGGAATGACAGAGGATGAGATAGTTGGATGGCATCACCAACTCAATGGACATGAGTTTGAGTAAGCTCTGGGAGTTGGTGATGGACAGGGAAGTCTGGCCTTCTGCAGTCCATGGGGTTGCAAGGAGTTGGACATGACTGAGCAACTGAATGTATATGCACTTAACTCAGAACATATACGCTGTGTTATGGATAAACGAAGGTGGTATATGACAAAATTCCATTTAAAAATATACACATGGATGTATGAAATTTTGTCTCTCTCTAAAACACACATAGGCTAACATAAGCCTAAATCTTCAAAGTTGCAGGTTTATGTATCAAGCTGTTAACAATAATTACTTCTGAAAGTTGTGATCAGAGGGAGGAATAGAGGGGAGAAAGGGTTTCTCTTTGGACTTTATATATTTCCAAAAAGTGGTGGAAGAGCAGGTGACTTTTTAGATACTTCTTTCTTGTGGTTTCTTACAATTTTCAAATTAGATTAAATATTTTCAAAAGTAAGTTATGGAGCTTATGTGTGCTAAGTCAGTTAAGTCATGTCCAACTCTTAATGACCATATGGACTATAGCCCACCAGACTCCCCTGTCCATGGGGAATCTCCAGGCAAGAGTACTGGGGTGGCTTGCCATGCCCTCTTCCAGGGGATCTTTCAAACACAGGAATTGAACCAGCGTCTCTTAGGTCTCTTGAATTGACAGGCAAGTTCTTTACCACTAGCACCACTTGGGAAGCCCAAGTGTTTAATAAATGAATGAGGCCCAGGCTGTGAGAATCAGTTAAAGGAGATACAATGAATGCAGTCTGTTCAAGGAAGAAGGATGTTTTTAAGTAGAACTCTGAATATTGTGGCTGTTAGGAGGCAATACAGATCTGATCCTTTAAATATTGTCCTGGTAGGGCTTAAACTTCATCTGGAGAATGTAGTACATCTCTTTTAAGCTTCGTCTCCCTGTTGTCCATTTCAGCTCTGTGTTATCTCTATGCACAAACTTGTTGCCTTTGTATGATGCATGAAGAGACCTTATCCAATGTGTTGTCTTTCACACTGTGAATTGTGACATATTCCTGGGTAGTAGAATCAGTTTATTTGGTCTTGTCTAGCATATCTTAGAAAATAAAACTACAATGGAACAGAGAGTATCATATATTAATATAATAAGTTACCCTATTATTTCATGGAAGTCTGACTTTAGGTGTGTGGCTGTGTATACTAAGTTGAGATGTAAAATGTATTTCTTTTGGTGCTGCTGCTGCTGCTAAGTCGCTTCAGTCATGTCCGACTCTGTGTGACCCCATAGATGGCAGCCCATGAGGCTCCCTCATCCCTGGGATTCTCCAGGCAAGAACACTGGAGTGGGTTGCCATTTCCTTCTCCAACGCATGAAAGTGAAAAGTGAAAGTGAAGTCGCTGAGTCTTGTCCGACTCTTAGTGACCCTATGGACTGTGGCCCACCAGGCTCCTCCATCCATGGGATTTTCCAGGCAAGAGTGCTGGAGTGGGGTGCCATTGCCTTTTCTGTTCTTTTGGTGAGTCAATAGCAAAATGCTTGAAAGCCATTGCTCTAAACTTAAGTTTAGAAATAACCAATAGTGTCATCTTATGGATGCCTCTGCAGCTCCTATGATCTGTCAATTTTTTCAAGAAGTATCCAAGTCAGGACTTAATACCAGCAAGTAGCAAATTTCATTATTTAGATTTCTACCATTATAACTAAGTGATTTCAGATATTGGAGGCTTTGCCCCCTTTTTTCCATCTAACGATGACTATCTTAAAATTGCATACATTTTAAAAATTAATTAATTTATCTTAATTGAAGGATGATTACTTTGCAATATTGCAATGGTTGTTTGAAAGTATCACTTTGATGTTGTTCTTGTCAAAATAAGGTACATGACAGTCTGTTAGATAGTCCTCAAAACCATGTGAAAAACAAAATTTAAAGCAAAGCATAATCACATTATGAAAGGATATAAAAGTCACATGATTTGTAAGATAACAGAAACAACTTCAAAGTTCTTTCTCTCCTGCAGTAATGACTGCAGGAGCTCTGCCCTGAAATCCCAAGGGCACCCATTCAGCTCTCCCGTCTTCAAGAGCACTTCAGTGGAGAAGCCGGCTATCAGCCATTGTGAGCCAGACCCATAATTAGCAAGTGACACCTCTGCAGAAATTCATTGACTCTTAATTGAGAAAGGAAAGAGGTCATTGAATAGGAATTGTGAAGGTAATAACTTCTGGCTACACTGGGCAATTTTGTTTTCAAGGAACAGAGATTCAATCAGATCATCTCAATTACTAGAGATTTACTATAGAGATAAACAGAATTAACAATAATAATAAGAGCAGCAGGAATACCATGGGGAAACAAAAATAGCCTGGTGCCTTAAAATGGTGCACATTGGCACATTAACTATCATTTTGGATCCAGGAAGAAAGTGATCAGATATTTATTGTGGCCTCTACTGAAAAGGTGACAAGGTTCTGTTTCTCTGCTTCTCTAACTGCCATCCAGCTACCTGATCTCAGGTTGCTCTTTTTGTTTGTTTATGTTTTGTTGTCTTCTGAACCAAATGTATCAGTGCCTCATAACCTCTACTGTTTTCTGTCTCTGCTGTCTGTGTGTTCCTAACAGTGGCTGACTTCCTGTCTGCTCAGTTCGTATTCCCAGAGAGGATTTCTGAGCAGTCCTACTGATAAGGGTACTTCCTGGCATCAGCTGAGCATGGACAGACTCTGGAGCCAGATAGTCTGGTTCAAAGCCCAGCTTTCCTGAGTTCTGGGTATGTGACCTTGGACAACTAATTTGACTTTCTTTTCCTCAGCTTTCTCATCTATAAAATGGTGTCTATTCCACAAAATGGTTGAAGAGTCTATGTGTGATAGTAATTGTAGTTAGCTCTCATTAGGTATTGGAGAAGGCAATGGCACCCCACTCCAGTACTCTTGCCTAGAAAATCCCATGGATGGAGGAGCCTGGTAGGCTGCAGTCCATGGGGTCGCTAAGAGTCTGACACGACTGAGCGACTTCACTTTCACTTTTCACTTTCATGCACTGGAGAAGGAAATGGCAACCCACTCCAGTGTTCTTGCCTGGAGAATCCCAGGGACGGGGGAGCCTGGTGGGCTGCCATCTATGGGGCCACACAGAGTCAGACACGACTGAAGCGACTTAGCAGCAGCAGTGGCTCATAGGTATCCGTACTCAAGTAGAGCTTTTACAGCAACTCTTTGGGCTTCTCTGGTGGCTCAGCTGGTAAAGAATCTGCCTGCAATGTGGGAGACCTGAGTTCGATCTCTAGATTGGGAAGATCCCCTGAAGAAAGAAAAGGCTACCCACTCCAGTGTTCTGGCTTGGAGAATTTCACGTCCATGGGATCACAAAGAGTTGGACTCAGCTGAGCAGCTTTCACTTCACTTCACATCTCAATTCCTGGCATAACCTATAGAAATGGGCAGTATGATGGGGCCACAATATAAGGGCATTATTTCTTCAATTTATATGAATGAATGTCTAATATATGCTAAACCCAGTGATAAAGCTTTAATTCTTGTAGGGAAACACAGAAAAAATAAGCAAGTGAATTCATAAGTGAGCAAATGTCAGAGAGTGATAAATACAGTGAGGAAAAGAGGGAGGGGCATGAGTCCTTGAGTGATGACACTGATAGAATATCATTGAGGATTGAACCTTTGAGCTGAGGCCCAAGTAAATGAGGAACTTGTCATCGGACAGTTCTCTTTGCCAAGGTTTGTTCATCCCTCAAGTTGGCCTTCTTAGACAAGTCTAAGAGTATCCTCCTCTAGCTCTGTCTTGCATGTTTAAGGCTGCTCCATAGGAACCCCACATTCTTTGCTCCGAGGGGGGCCCAGGCCAACCACAGTGCAGCACAACTCTCCTGTTCAGGAAGGCAGACCACCCCTTGCTCCTTCATGATTCACCCAGAAGTCATGCACCATTGATGTGTACACTACACACCAAGGACCCCCACCCTTGTCATTTTGCTTGTTTTCGTTTGAATGTGTAATGATAGAGACCAGATTTCTGGCGAGATTTACACAAGCCCTGCTAAATAGTGGGGATTCACCTTTTCCTTGTCCATTGATAATAGCTGTTGATAACCACTATTTTAAGTGTTTTTTTTTTTTTTTGTAAAGTTTAAAAATAAAATAAAATTTGATAACCACTATTTTAAACAGCACAGTGAGTGAACCTCACTAGCAAATTCATAAATACATCTGTCTCCACTCTCTAAAATTATGAGTCATAAAATTGAGTTGGCAAAGAAGACTGGTCTACTTTACTATTTCAATAATCCTTTCAGTCATAGACTCATGGATTATTACGTATTATGGTGGAGAAAATAAGAAGGGAGCAGAGAAGAGGACTAATACCGAGGGAATTCTGTGTAATTTTTTGTATGTATTATCAGCTCTAATTCTCAAAACTATTCAGTGAAATGCATATTATTATTGCCACTTTTACAGAGGAAGATAAAGATATTTATAAATGGAAACATACAACTGTAAGATGGTGAGATATGTTTTCCCCTCTATGTAGAAGTAAGGACAAGCCTTGCTAGTTGGATAACTGATCACATTATAACTATTTTCAAGGCAAACGAGTCTATTCTTGATAACATGGAGGGAGGCCGCCTTCCTTTGTATGCTTGTCTTTTCCCTTTCATCTTTTAATTTAATTCTTTAAACCAATGTTTCAACTTGGAAAGGAAAAAGAAGTTCCATTCCTGTTGAAATAAATAACAAATCTGGGGTTTTAGCCACCTGATGTTCTTTGAAATGTCAATTTCAAGGGAGAAAATTAGTGTCGGCGAGCCTGGGACTAAATTTCACCTGTGCCTTTCTAAATTGTGCATGCAAATGGGCAATTAGACCTGCGATGGATAATTGCATGCCTAAGCGAACCCTTCCACAAGTAGTTTAGAAGCCAGTTTTGAAGGTTGAATTTGTAGAAGTCCTTATAAATTTCCTCTCCTGCTAAAGAGACTTATGGAAGCTCATCCTTAACTCTGATAAGGGAATACCTCTCTATTCCAGCCACTTCCCAAGGGGGTGGGGGGAAGGTAATTTGAGGAAATGAGAATAGAATCATTAGTATTAGTAAGCCATTTATACATCCAGAAATAATGCTGTTAGTATTTTGTACTTATCTTTTTTAACTTAATAATATATTCATGTTATATTTAATATTGTAATATGTTTTTCATGTTTAATAATATATTCCATAATGCCTATTCTTCTGTAATCCTTTTATCATCCTCATGCTTTCCATTTTAACATATAACAATTTATGGAGCTGACACTCAAGTGTTTAATTCTAGGTTATTTCTTAACTTGCAGTATTATAAAATACATTATTATAAAAATGCAGTGGTAAACATTAAAGCTCATTTATTTTTGTGTGATTCACTAATTATTTCTTGAAATCACTTTCCCCTCATGCAATTCTGAATAATATCATTCTTTTTGACTTTTGTCTGAATAGGTGAAAACTCTCTCTTCCTTATTGTTTTCATTCATATTTTATGTTGTGGTCAATAGCTTGTAAAGGCCAGCCTTTCTTCTCCAGTTCAGCATTTCTCTGAATGATCTTCCTGTCCTTTAAAAAGCCCTTTCCCTTATTTTTCTACCAATATCCACTAACTCCCTTTACAATTACTATGCCGTGGAACATAACAGAAAATACTAATCTTCCTCATTTTCTGCCAAATAAGCAGTGCGATATCACATACATTCAATAATTTATTTAAGTATGTATGCTTTACTTCATGTATTCATATCAACTTAAATCACAAAACATGAATTAAATTTCCTTGGAAACTCAGGAAAAATCAAGTAATAGTAGTCTTTGAATAAAGCATCTTCCTAACTGCATACCTTTCTTTCTTCTTTCATTCTATATTCTTCAATATAGATATTCATATGTCCTCTAATGTAGGATGTGTGCTTCAGAATTCTCAGTGAAATAACTACACATATTTAGCTTATAGCAGTTTTAATGTCAGTGATGAAACTGTAACAGTAATTTAATTTCACAAAGAGCTGAGGTAAAAGGCTAGATGATATGAGTATCACAGGAAGGTCTCTTGACACACAAGAGCTTAACAAAATATGGATACAATGAGTTAATATCCCCCATGTTTAGAAACAAGACTAATCTATCTACTTTGAAAGATATTTAACCTAAAATTCATTAGCACATGAAAAATTAAAATACAAAATTAAGATAATTTTAGTATTGAAATTAATAGGATAAAAACAACTATTTTATGAGAATTCCAGGGGGGAAGAATTGGCCTATTGTGATGATTTTGGTAGAAGTAGCAGAGATCAAAATTCATCAACTCTGGAATTTTAAATGAAAATGATTGTGTCATGATACAATAATTCTGTCCATATATATTAATGTTTTATAGACCACTAGAGCATTATGTGCTTTGAAAAGCTTTGAATCATTATGTGTATTGATAGTGAGTTAATGAGTATTGGCAAGATAATCCTTCAATTGAGTTATTCTATTACACAAAATGCTTTATAAGTGTTTTGTCAGATTGTTGGGTGGCTTATTTGTTTTGTTTTTTAACTCTAAGGAGTTTTATATTTACCATTGGCATAACTCATTTAACTAATAGAATATGAATATACACCTTAAAAACCAACTGCTACTGATTTTGAAAAAATACATTTGAAAAATGTACTCTCAGGTTGTTTATGTAAAATTCAATCTATTCATCAAGCCACTATTTATTCTTATTTTATTATTTTTACAATCACTTTTAATTAGCATTTTCTATGTGGAGGAACAGTATGTTACAAAAGTATACTGTGTTTGAAGTAGAAGTAGTTAAGTATCCCATATCATTCTCTCTCGTTCTGAATTACCACCCACCAGCTATACCAGAATTATTTCCATTTTTCACTTGTGCCAAGTTCAGTCACACTTCAGGAACTTTTACCCACCCTTCCTTCTGCCCATTCTTCTCTAGGATTTTTTTTTAATTTATAATTTCTCCAAAAGTCGCTAAAGTCCTATTCTAAGTTTGGTTTTCCTCTTTTCAACTACATGTATATTCTCCATGTGTACATGACAGCCTTCTTATGCTTACGAACACCAAATAACACTTCAGCACTATGCTTGGAGAGGGGCATTTTAAACAGCAAACTCACTCACCAAAAGCACAACAATATAAAAAATGTGTATCACATTGTGTATGCACTAACTAGGCTGCAAAATGATCACTTGTTTCTAATATGAGAGCTGAAACAAGAAAGTGAAGAATTGCCTCATTCCACCCTGGCTGGCAACATGAACATCAGGCAACTCATTTTTTCCCCACTTAGAACATGTACATGTCCCTGAATGCTTGTGAAAATGTTATGAGTATTGAATTTGAAGTTGCAAATTAATTTGCAGATGTGGAATATGCAAATACTGAAGTTTGACTGTATTTGGTGCTAGGGAAAAGGTATAGTTTATGTTATCCAAGAATAAAAAAACAATCAGATAACTGTAAAACAAAGCAAACATAAAGATGAACAAACAAATGTTGAAGGAGTTTGGAATAAGTGAGCATAACTCTAACCAGGTGAGACTTCATAAAGGAAGCAGACTTTATATATAGAAGGATAAACAGGATTTTAAAAGAAGGATATACTTGACTGAATTTCAAAAACTTATTTTATTTATTTTTTTATGATCTCTATTTTATTTATTTATTTATTTATTTAAATTTTATTTTATTTTTAAACTTTACAATATTGTATTAGTTTTGCCAAATATCAAAATGAATTCGCCACAGGTATTCAGTCAAGTATAAAAGTATACACTTTTAAGATGTGTTTCTTTTTATATTTGCATGGTATAAAAGCAAGTTTCTTATATTTTTTTGTGAAGAAAATATTGCAATAAGACTTTATTCTAATAAAATTATTGGCCAAAGCAAAAAAAAAAAAAAAGAAGGATATAAAGTGAAAAAATTTTTTGAATGAAGAGACATGGTTTTAGGAAATGAGCAAATAGTTGATAATGCATAGAAAAGCCATTTTAAAAATGATTGCAATAGGCCATCAGGTGGATAGACCAAACCAATAATCAGTCATTTCAGTTCAGTTGTTCAGTCGTGTCCAACTCTTTGCAACCCCATGGACTGCAGCGTGCAGGCCTCCCTTTCCATCACCAACTCCCAGAGCTTCCTCAAACTCATGTCCACTGAGTCAGTGATGCCATCCAACCATCTCATCCTCTATCGTCCCCTTCTCTTCCTGCCTTCAATCTTTCCCAGCATCAGGGTGTTTTCAAATGAGTCAGTTCTTTGTATCAGGTGGCCAAAGTATTGGAGTTTCAGCTTCAGCATCAGTCCTTCCAATGAATATTAAGAACTGATTTCCTTTAGGATGGACCGGTTGGATCTCCTTGCAGTCCAACGGACTCTCAAGAATCTTCTCTAATACCACAGTTCAAAAGCATCAGTTCTTCGGTGCTCAACTTTCTTTATATTCCAACTGTGATTCCACACATGACTACTGGAAAAACCATAGCTTTGACTAAACGGACCTTTGTCAGCAAAGTAATGTCTCAGCTTTTTAATATGCTATATAGGTTGGTCATAACTTTTCTTCCAAAGATCAAGTGTCTTTTAATTTCATGGTTGCAGTCACCACCTGCAGTGATTTTGGAGCCCCCAAAATAGTCTCTCACTGTTTCCATTGTGAAATCAATAATAGTAAATGTTTAAAAAAATATGCTAAGAGATAAAAACATTGTGATAGAAGCAGAGAAAGGGTGGCTATAGAAAAAGAAAAATAACCACAGAAAAGACCAATTAAATTGAATTCGGAATGTTATTCACAGATTATTTTAGTTTTCTACCATGGGACAACAAATTACCATAAGTTGAGCAACTTAAAATCAGCATGCATTTATTACCCACAATTTCCAGGGATCAGAGTCCAGGCAGAGATTTCTCTGTTTAAGATCTCACTAGACTGCAAAGACGGTGTTGGCTGGCTTTCCTCTCTGAAGCCCAGGGTTCCCTTCCATGATGGTGTGGGCCATTGGCAGAATTTAGCTGCCTGAGTTTGTAGGACTGAGGACTCCATTTTCTTGCTTGCCGTCAGCCTGGAATTGCTGCTCGTCTCAACCTCCTGACCTCACGCTCTTCTCAGGAGGAGCTTACTGCTTCAAGGCAAATAGGAAAATCTCTCTTATGTTTATTTTAATTGGAATACAATTTACAACTTTACAATGTTGTGTTAGATTTTTCTGTATAACATTGTGAATCAGTCCTAAATATACATGTATCTCCTCCCACTTGAGCCTCCTTCTTGCGACCACCGTCCCCGCCACCCCACTCCTTCCCACCTGTCTAGGTTGGCACAGAGCACCAAACTGACCTTCCTGTGCTGTATAGCAGCTTCCTGCTAGCTAGCTACTTTACACATGGTAGTGTATATATGTGAATATCCCCCTTCCTGGAAGGCCTAAATTCTCTATCACACAGCTCACCCAATTAGGTCAGGCTCATCCAGTATAATCTCTTTTTTATTAATTCAAATGAATACAATTGCATGTGCAAAATACCTTCACATTTGTCAGACAGTGGAACCTAATCACAAAAGAGACATCCCATTAAAATCATAAGTCCCACCCACAATCAAGGGATGAGAAGTATATAGGAGACAGGAATGTTGGTGCAAATTTATAATGTTCCTGATCATAAGAATCCACTGAGTTCATGAATGTATGATCCCTGTTCCACTTTTTTTTAATAATTATTACTCGTAAATCACAACTTGCTCAGACCTATAAGTTCCATTTTTTAACTTCTTAAAGGAAGGAAGAAGCTTTGTGTTCCTGAGTTCAAACTTGGTTGAAGCTCATTTTGAGATCTAAGTTAAAACCAAGTTGATTTTCATGAGAGAAAAGGACCTAGGGGAAGTCCCGGGGCATGGAGAGGTAGAAAACGTTTCTGCAGTGCTGGGAGCAGGGAAAGAGAGAGAGGTATGTCCAGAGGTGGAGAGAAAGAGAACACAAGGCACAGTCTTGAAGGATGAGAAGCTTTGGAAGACGTGGCAGGTTAAAGGTAGATTTCCCAGGCTGCTTTTCTTTTGTGTTTCAAAAAGTAGCTTTTCATGCTTTTCTGCCTCCCAGTGTCTTCAGTAAAATATTACTCTCTTTGTCCTATTTTAGAATTGGACTTCAATCAATTCTCAGTCATGTCTGACTCCTTGTGACCCCATGGACTGTAGCATGCCAGGCTACTCCCAGAGCTTGGTCAAACTCATGTCATTTGAGTCAGTGATGCCATCCAACCATCTCATCCTCTGTCATCCCCTTCTCCTCCTGCCTTCAATTCTTCCCAGCAACAGGATCTTTCCTAATGAGTCAGTTCTTTGCATCAGGTGGCCAAAGTATTGGAGTTTCAGCTTTAGCATCAGTCCTTCCAATGAATATCCAGGGTTGATTTCCTTTAGGATTGACTGGTTTGAACTCCTTGCAGTCCAAGGGACTCTCAAGAGTTTTCTCCAACACCACAGTTCATAAGTATCAATACTTCAGTGCTCAGCTTTCCTTATAATCCAACACTAACATCCATACATGACTACTGGAAAAAAACATAGCTTTGTCTAGATGTACTTTTGTCGGCAAAGTAATGTCTCTGCTTTTTAGTATGCTGTATAGGTTTGCCATAGCTTTTCTTCTAAGGAACAAGTGTCTTTTAATTTCATAGCTGCAATCACCATCTGCAGTGATTTTGGAGCCCAAGAAAATAAAGTCTGTCACTGTTTCCATTGTTTCCCATCTATTTGCCATGAAGTGATGAAATTGGCTGCCATGACCTACCTTTTTTATTAACGTTGGGTTTTAAGCCAGCTTTTTTACTCTCTTCTTTCATTTTCATCAAGAGGTTCTTTAGTCCCTTTTCTATTTCTGCCGTAAGGGTGGTGTCATCTGCAAATCAGAGGTTATTGTTATTTCTTCCACCAATCTTGATTCTAGCTTGTACTTTATCCAGCCCAGCATTTTGCATGATGTACTCTACATGTGATTTAAATAAGCAGGGTGACAATATACAACCTTGCCGTACTTCCCAATTTTGAACCAGTCCATGGTTCCACGTCTGGTTCTAACTGTTGCTTCTTGACCTGCATACAGATTTCTTAGGAGGCAAATAATGCAGTCTGGTATTCCCAACTCTTTATGAATTTTCCAGTTTGTTGTAACCTACACAGTCAAAGCCTTTGGCATAGTCAGTGTTCAAGCAGAAGTAGACGTTTTTCTGGAATTCTCTTGCTTTTTCGATGATCCAGCGAATGTTGGCAATTTGATCTCTGGTTCCTCTGCCTTTTCTAAACCCAGGTTGAACATCTGGAATTTCTCGGTTCATGTACTGTTGAAGCTTCACTTGGAGAATTTTGAGCAATACTTTGCTAGCATGTGAGATTAGTGCAATTGTGCAGTAGTTTAAACATTCTTTGGCATTGCCTTTCTTTGGGATTGGAATGAAAACTGACATTTTCCATTCCTGTGACCATTATTGAGTTTTCCAAATTTGCTGGCATATTGAGTGCAGCATTTTCACAGCCTCAACTTTTAGTATTTGAAATAGCTCAACTGGAATTCCATCACCTCAACTAGCTTTGTTCATAGTGATGCTTCCAAAGGCCCACTTGACTTCGCATTCTAGAATGTCTGCCTCTAGGTGAATGATCACACCATTGTGACTATCTGGGTCATTAAGACCTATTTTGTGTAGTTCGTCTGTGTATTCTTGCCACCTCTTCTTAATATCTTCTGCTTCTGTTAGGTCCACTCCATTTCTGTCCTTTATTGTGCCCATCTTTGCATGAAAAGTTCCCTTGGTGTCTCTAACTTTATGGATGAGATCTCTAGTCTTTCTCATTCTATTGTTTTTGTCTATTTGTGTGCATTGATCACTTAGGAAGGCTTTCTTATCTCTTCTTGCCATTCTTTGGAATTCTGCATTCAGATGGATATATCTTTCCTTTTCTCCTTTGCCTTTAACTTTCTTTCTTTTCTTAGCTATTTTTAATGCCTCTTCAGACAACCATTTTGCTTTTTTTATTTCCTTTTCTTTTTTTTTTTTTGAAATATTAACATTTTTATTTATTTATTTTTTTTGAATTTACCAAGGCTAGCTTTATGGCCCAGGATGTGATCTATCCTGGAGAAGGTTCCATGTGCGCTTGAGAAAAAGGTGAAATTCATTGTTTTGGGATGAAATGTCGTATAGCTATCAATTAGGTCTAACTGGTCTATTGTATCGTTTAAAGTTTGTGTTTCCTTGTTAATTTTCTGTTTAGTTGATCTATCCATAGGTGTGAGTGGGGTATTAAAGTCTCCCACTATTATTGTGTTACTGTTAATTTCTCCTTTCATACTTGTTAGCATTTGTCTTACATATTGCGGCGCTCCCGTGTTGGGTGCATATATATTTATAATTGTTATATCTTCTTCTTGGATTGATCCTTTGATCATTATGTAGTGACCTTCTTTGTCTCTTTTCACAGCCTTTGTTTTAAAGTCTAATTTATCTGATGTGAGTATTGCTACTCCTGCTTTCTTTTGGTCCCAATTTGCATGGAAAATCTTTTTCCAGCCCTTCACTTTCAGTCTGTATGTGTCCCCTGTTTTGAGGTGGGTTTCTTGTAGACAACATATGTAGGGGTCTTGTTTTTGTATCCATTCAGCCAGTCTTTGTCTTTTGGTTGGGGCATTCAACGCATTTACGTTTAAGGTAATTACTGATAAGTATGATCCCGTTGCCATTTATTTTATTGTTTTGGGTTTGAGTTTATACACCATTTTTGTGTTTCCTGTGGGGATGGTTTGATCACAGCCTTCTGTACAATGTTATGAACCTGTGTCCATAGTTCCTCAGGCACTCTGTCTATCAGATCTAAGCCCTTGAATCTGTCACTTCCACTGTATAATAATAAAGGATTTGATTTAGGTCATACGTGGATAACCTAGTTGTTTTCCCTACTTGTTTCAATTTAAGTCTGAATTTTGCAGTAAGGAGTTCATGATCTGATCCACAGTTAGCTCCTGGTTTTGGTTTCTCCATCTTCCACTGCAAAGAATATAATCAATCTGATTTTGGTATTGACCATCTGGTGATGTCCATGTGTAGAGTTGTCTCTTGCGTTATTGGAAGAGAGTGTTTGCTATGACCAGTGCACTCTCTTGGCAAAACTGTTAGCCTTTACCCTGCTTCATTTTGTTCTCCAGGGCCAAACTTGCCTGTTACTCAAGGTATCTCTTGACCTCCTACTTTTTATTTCTAGTCCCCTATGATGAAAAGGACATCTTTTGTTGTTGTTAGTTCTATAAGATATACAATTGGACATATGTCTGGGTTTTTATTTGTTGTTATTTTGCTTTGATTTTTGAAAAAATTGCTGCTGCTGCTGCTAAGTCGCTTCAGTCATGTTCGACTCTGTGTGACCCCACAGACGGCAGCCCACCAGGCTCCCCCATCCCTGGGATTCTCCAGGCAAGAACACTGGAGTGGGTTGTCATTTCCTTCTCCAATGCATAAAAGTGAAAAGTGAAAGTGAAGTCACTCAGTCGTGTCCGACTCCCAGCGACCCCATGGACTGCAGCCTACCAGGCTCCTCCGTCCATGGCATTTTCCAGGCAAGAGTACTGGAGTGGGGTGCCACTGCCTTCTCCGGAGAAAATGTCTAAAACTTGCTAAAAGGTTGACACTGAAAAAGATGTATTGTAACCACTGAGAAGTTGTTGAATACCCTGGACTCTCTCTCACTTTCTCTCATCTTTCATTCCTTGCTGCTCAGAATCTCTCCTTTAAGGTTTAGTTCTCTTTTTTATGTATATCTGAACCTGATTATGATACTTCTTACAGCTAAGATCATCCAATGGTTTCTTAAAGCACATAGAGTGAAATGCAATCTTGCCTTGAATTAGAAACACCTAGGTTTCTGAAGACTGGTATGTGGGCATCAATTTGACATTATTTGATACTGTCCTCCTTTCTCTCTTCTCTCTACTAGATCTCTCCCTGTTTCTTGAACATGCCAAACTTACTCCTGGTCTATCAGCTCTGCACTAATTTCTTCTACTTGGCTAACTTCATCATGCTGTTTGGATCACAGATTAAATGCGATCTCCCCAGAGAGGCCTTTCTTAAAATCCCTAATGAAGCCAACTTTCTATTAAAGGCTTCTGTTTTAATCACCTAACTAGAATTTGTCACCATCTGATGTTTTCTTATTTATTTGTTTATTTTCTGCCTTCTGCCCTCTCACTCCTGCTCCCGGACAGGCTATGAGTTCTTCAAAGTCGGCTGTATCTCCACTGATTTCCGATCTATTACCAGTAATTAGAATAGTGCCTGACACATAGCAGATGCTTTACAATTACTTGTTAATAAATGAATTCATAAGAGATTAGAATGTATTGGGGGCTATCTGTCAACATTTAACATAGTGCATCAGGGAAATAATTAGAGAAAGTTGAGTCCAGTTGACAAATAGTGACATAAGGAAGTGACTTGGTGAAGAGAAAATAACACTGGATTGATCTTTGAGATATGGGGCCTTTACTGTCTGCCACTAACTTGCTGTTTGATCTTAAACAAGGGCAACAGAGGCCTTTCAGAACTTGGAGTAAAAAAAAAAAAAGAATACTTATGGAAATGTATATAAACAAAGTCTTTTGTATATTAGTATTATACTTTTATGGATAAAGAAACCAAGACTCTGTGAGATGAAGTAATCTATGATCAGTATGTAGTGGGGCTGGGATTTGAAATCACCTGTGTCTGGAGTAAAGGTCTCTTCCAGCTCTAATAATCAGGAATCTTGAAATTCCATTTTTTTCTGCTTCCACCATAGGACAACTTTCCCTAAATCAGGTATCTATCTTTTGTTTTTTTAATCCTGAACAGCTTTTCTAATTTATAGATGGGAGGAAATAAAAATGCACACTGAGTGGAGATTCTGAATACAAGGGTTTTGGGGCTGCATATTCATTTTAACCAGTGTGTGTGTGTGTGTGTGTACATGTGCATGTGTGTGTTTAATAAATTTAAAAAAGAGTACTAAGCATAGGTAATATCTACAGAATTGTCTTTTGCATTATCCCTAAGAATTTATGCTCTAAAAATCACGTCATTTGTCTTCATCTAAGCTTTTTATTTTTTACATCTCCAACTGTTTTGTGTGTTAAGTGCTTTCTAAATGATTTGTAAAGTTGATATTTAGGCAACTCGTACACTGCCTAATCACATAGTTCACTCTTTTGAAATGTCACTTTTTTTTTTCCACTTCCAGTATCTTTATTTAGACGTCAAATTGTGCTAGCATTGCCAATGTTAGTTCAGCAACAAGCAGTGATTATGTCACATATACACCTATTTTATTCATCTGTAGTCTGATTGTATGAAAAGCTACTTCTCATTTATTTCACTTGCCTTTCCCCCCTCCCCTTTTTTCTTTTTGGTTATTCTTTTAAATTTGAACATGAATTTGATTTGCTTGAAATTTCAAAAGTAAGGATGTTTGCTAAATATATGAGTCACTGTGACATTAACAAACATAATTTTGGGCTGTGGATGAGTAATTGCTTAGTGATGCCCCTGCTTGACTGATTTTGTTCTTTTAAAGGAAGTGGTATTCAATAGGAGAATCCAATTGATTCTTATCACTTCAAGCAACTTTCAAAGAATGTGTGTACCTTTTTTGATATCTTAATGTCTTAATGCCACAAATTACCTGCCTAGTAATGATAACAATAATAACAAAGTAACCATAGCTAATTTTATGAGTTACTATTATTGTCCTCAGTTTACAGGTGAGTAAGTGAAATTCTGAGAGGGGCAGAAACCTCAGCTAATAAGAAGTTGACTCAAGGCTCTAGCAACAAAATTTGGGCTTTCTGACTAAAGGAATCTGAACTTTGAACCACTATGCTTTACATTCCCAGGACTTAACTGTACTTCTTGTCAGGCTTTGCTCTGGCCAGCTCAGTATTTTAGTTCATTCAAGAAACTTTGCCTAGGCATCTAAAGCAAAGCAATAGAGATAGAAAAATGAGTAAAGCTATCTATTTTATGTTGCTCAAAGGTTAGCAGAGATGGTAATGAAAGATACACATGCAAAGAAATGGATAGACAAGAAAGCTATAACTAGAGTTGGGCAGTTTCAGAGATTATTTCCTGAGTCTGTCCAGGCTTTATGTGAAATTGGAAGTCGCTCAGTTGTGTTCGACTCTTTGCGACCCCACAGTAGCCCACAAGGGCTCCTCTGTCCGTGGGATTTTCCCAGGCCAGAATACTGGAGTGGGTAGCCTTTCCCTTCTCCAGGGGATCTTCCCAACCCAGGGATAGAACCCAAGTTTCCTGAGTTGCAGGCAGATTCTTTACCACCTGAGCTATCAGGGAAGCCAGGTTTTAGTCCATGAATTGAATCGATATGTGCTGACAAGGGGAAAAGGAGAACAATTACTGAGTGCTTACTCTGTGTTAAGTATTGTGCTAAGACAGTATATTTATTAAGGTAATGCAGGAATAATAAAAGGATGCCTGTTTCTTGCTCAGGGAAGGGGATGTTGTTGGTTGGGCAGTTCTCCTTGAGCAGTATTCAGGGACCTCAACTCCTGAGAACTTTGGGTTTATGTTGCTCTCAGTTTTTGATTCCCAAGATTTCCCTGGAGGCCTCTGTTTCACCAGCAAAAAAATGGGAATAGAGCACGGAGGATTATATATGAGACCTTTTTATGGCCCAGGCTTGAGAGGAACCTTGCATTTCATTGGCTAGGACTTAGTTACATGAAAACACCTAATTGCAAGGGCAACTGGGAAATGTAGTCCAGCCGTGAAACCAGATAAGATTATAAACAATCAAAAAATCAGAATTATGGATACCGTGAAACTACCTGTTTATTGTCAATAAAATTACCCTCTCTAAAAGAAAATCTAAAAAAAATGATACTTGTTAATTTTGTAATAACCAATCTTTCATTAGGACTGTCTTCACAGAACATTCAGAACAAAAACAGAGAAAAGAGAATACCCTTAGAAAGTATTTGAAAATGACAGTCAACTCCATAGCTTCCAGTTAAAAAAGCTAGGGGTGTGTGTGTGTGTGTGTGTGTGTGTGTGTGTGTGTGTGTCAGAGATAACAATTAATAAGGTCGAGATTCCAGTCCAAATCATTCTGTGCAAAGTTAATTTGCTGTTTTATCACACCAAGAAGATTCTGTTAGAATACTTAAAATAATTTGCGGAAGAAACAATATCAAGATGCCTTGGTATTTGTGTATTTAACCATTGTTTCTTTTTTTTTTCGCTTCTTTAAGTAATTTTATTACTTTATTTATTTATTTTTTTACTTTACAATATTGTATTGGCTTTGCCATACATCAACATGCATCCACCATGGGTGTACATGTGTTCTCGTGTAACCATTATTTCTTACATTGTGCATTAGACCTTCAAATGATATATGTACAAAAGCACCCGCTGATTAAAAGTAGAGTACTGCAAGGATTTAGTGTGCAGCTGTCCCCAAGGACTCAACCTAGAATGAGAACCTTAAATATTCTATAAATATATCATCCAAGGAAACTTCAGATTGTTCTCATCCTCTCTACCTCCCTGCATGTCGATAGCCATGTTTCCTAACCTCCTTACTTAAAACATGGAAGAAGAAGTAAGGAAAATCTCATGTTATATATTCAGGGAAAGAGAATATCAGCTTGAACGTTCCGTTCATAAGTATCTTGAACCTCCATAAACTTTTTCTTTAGATATTCAAAGACTTATAGACTACAGAAGGGGGAAGGTTGGATAATCATTATAAATTCTGAATAACACATTTCAAATAAAACATATATAGAATAGAGCATTTATTAGAAATCAGTGATATAGCCATACAACTCATGGTAAATTTCTGGTTTGATTTGTTGTTTGATAACAGAGTATAGGATATTACTGTACTTGGCTCTATCCCTTATATATCTGTCAGGTAAGTGAGCGCTCCTCTGAGCCGAGATGTAATGTGATAGGTGTGGCTCACCCTGTTTCCTTGGTGGATCAGGTCCTTCTTTGCTGCTGCTGCTGCTGCTAAGTCACTTCAGTCGTGTCCGACTCTGTGTGACCCCAATACGGCAGCCCACCAGGCTCCCCCGTCCCTGGGATTCTCCAGGCAAGAACACTGGAGTGGGTTGCCATTTCCTTCTCCAGTGCTTGAAAGTGAAAGGTGAAAGTGAAGTCGCTTCTTTGGTACAGCCACTGTTCTGAGACAGATTTGTCTCCCACCTTTATTACTGAGTTTCTTAAGATTCAGAGTGGTGCGTACAGGAATAAATAACTCCTGTTGTCAAGACATATTTCTACAGACAGAAGTCTTGTTTCTATCCTGCATGCATGCATGTTTAGTCACATGAGTCGTGTCCAAATCTTTGCGACCCCATGGATTGTAGCCTGCCAGGCTCCTCTGTCCATGGGATTTATCAGGCAAGAATATTGGAATGTGTTGCTAATTCCTCTTGCAAGGAATCTTCCTGACTCAGGGAGAGAACCTGTGTCTTCTATACTGAAGGTGGACTCTTTACCACTGAGCTACCTGAGAAGCCCTTATTAATATATGTATATGGAATGTGCTTTTTATGATCCAATGAAATACCATACTTCTCCTCCAAACTCCATCCCCGTTCTCTTCACATAGTTCCCTTCAAGTTTATGTATTTTTCTAAAATGATCTTGTCAAGTGAATATAGCCTTTGTTTTTTGTTTGTGTGTCTGTTTGTTTTAAAGATGGGCTCACTCTACTTCCGGTATCAAGTGAAACAGAAGAGATCACTATTTTTTATTTACTTTCTGAGGGCAAGATTCAGTAGGTTACTACTTCTATTTCATAATGTAAACCACTAAGTATGGAAATTAGTGGAAATCTCTCCAGATTTTCCTATTAGTTTTCATTTTCTGTATTATTGTAAAATTTTTTCCTCTGCAAATTTATAGATTAATAATTTGATGGGAAAGGATGTTGCAAGTTCTCTTTGACATAATTTAAAGCTGCATTGTTCATGGTTCCTAAATGAATAAATACATGGACTAATGAGTAAATAAAGTAACTAGAGCCACCAGGGGTAAAAGAAAAAAGAAGAAGAAGAAAAAAAAAAAAACACTAAAGAACCTCACCTCACTCGGTGATGACAGAGGAGAGGGCCGATTCTGTGTGCAATCACTGAGCAAATTACCACAATTCTCCAATAGGCTTAGAAAGACAGGCTCACTCCTGAGTAGAATAATAATGTAAATGCCAACATCTTCCAGAACAAAAGACACTACTACAGTTTCTATTGTAAACACATTGTTTATCTCAAAATACTCCTGTTGATGGCTTGGCATTGGAAATAATCATTGCATAACAATGCTCCCACACTGCAAGAGAATGAAAATGAAAAATGAATGTTTCACAGATGATAAACATAAATGCAGGCGGTACTTAATTTTTTAATTAAAAAGCCCTTTCCATTTTTGAATCCAAACCTCTAGCAGATTGCTTAGAGATACTCTCCTTACTGGAAAGCACAACCAAAAATTCACCAAGTAGCATTGCCAGTTCAGTAACAGTTATAAAAAGAACAAATGCAGTGAGAGAATCCAGCTAACTACACAAGGATTGGGACATTTTAAAAACTAATAGAAGACAAAGGCAGTTTGTTGCAGATAAATGGAGCCTAATGATGGCTGTGATGAGCCTTTGTCTCTGAGCTCTTTGTGCACGGTAAAATATGAGGAATTAAGAAAAAGAAAGCAAAATAGTCGAAGACTTAGCTGCATGTGTACTAATGAGTGATGAGAACTAGAAAGACAAAGGATGAATTTCAATGGTTTTGATGGGCCTTTATCAGATGTCTGTGTGGATTACAAAATATGAGACATGACAAAGAGTAGGAGTGGAGAAAAAGGGAAGAGATAAGTTTGATATGTGAAGAGTAAGACATTAAACTTTTTGTAAAGGAAATGTGAGTCAGCAGGGAGATGCCTGTCCTGTAGTTTTCACAAAAATAATCAGCAGTTGATTATCTGGCCTGGATGTCCCAGTGGAATCTGTGCAGTGTTGAACATATCTTAAAGCCCAGACCACAGTCGTCTGTGGAGAGGAATCCCAGGTATGGCTCCTCAGGGAAATATTCAAGTAATTTACTCAACAAGAGTAAAGGGAGTGCAGGCCGTCTGCACACACAGCTATTTCACTCAGTTTGACTAGATTGAATGGAGCCATCGGGCAAATTGGTCTTCAATTCAGTTAATTTTTCTTTCCAATATGACCGATTTTTAAACCAAAGTAGCAATCATTTCAGTCCAACTACCTGTATGTGTGGACATATCCACATAAAAGTACATATTTTCTCTATAAAAGCACTAACCTGAGTTGGAACACTGGCTGCTCCACTTGTTTGCTGTGTGTTTTTAAGCCACTTCAACATTTGGGGCCTCACTGTCTTTAATTCTCAACTAAATATAACAATATCTATGGCATAAGAGTTTATCAAAATGGGAAGAAAAATGTATGTAGGTGCATAGTACTATACTATTACCTACAGTGGAATTGGGAAATAGTACTGAATTGTTCTGCACAGTAATGGGATAAAAATTTGAAATTGTTAGGTGAAAGAGGAAGAACTTTGGGGAAGAAAAGAAAAAACCTGGCAGTACCACAAAAGGACTCAGCAAATAATGCATCTGTTAAGGAGAAGTAAGGAGTTTGCTTGAGTGAGGGAAGTGATATGGAATAGAGTTTTCATGACTGACTACAATAGTTTATTAAGGATGCTGTAACAAAATGTCGCAAACTGGGTGAACAGCCCAAATCTACAGATTTACAGTTCTAGAGAATAGAAGTCCTACAGCAGGCTGCCTTTAGACAAACTTTTTCTGAAAGTGCTGGAAAAGAATTTATTCTAGAACCATCTTCTAGTTTCTGATGGTTTTTTGGCTAGTGAAAGCACAGTTCCAATCTTGGCAAGGGGTCCTCCATGTGTGTATGCCTGTGTTCAGATTTCCTCTTCAACCTTATTTTCCCCTTCATCTAAGGACACCTGTTATTTCGTCTAGTTGGTGTCCATTCAGTTCCAGAATGACCTCATTTTAACTAAATATATCCACAATGGTTCTGTTTCCAAAGATGATCACATTCTGACATTAACTTATAAATTTTGGTGGACATAATTCAACTCATCATACTCACTAGTGCTTTATTGGTAGTGGATTTTTTTTTTCCTCTGGAAGAAATAAATTCTCTGTTTTCCATGTTGATAGAGAAAAACATGTACTGCCCTGATGTGGAAGAAGAGGCCTTGAGGAAGTGCTAATATGTGGGCTATGAGTATGAAATGGATTCACTGAGTCAATTACAGCAGTAAACAGACATTGAGAAGCTACTTTATACCAGGCATTGACAACTGCAAGAAGATAGGAACTGACCCTTGAGGATTTCAGGCTAGAGTGATGGAGATCCACTAAGCAATGATGACAATGATAATGACAAGCTACAGGCCAAAATACAATGCGTGCCAAGCAAAGTCATTCACATACTCATTAGAAATTTATGAAATAATAGTTTATCACTTTAGGTATTTCATGTTAAGGCTGTCTTCCTTAAATCCTCATCTTTCTATTAAAAATTTAGAAAATTGGTAAAAAATGCTGTGCCTCCATGATCACTAAGTGGTGTAACTGGGTGTGTTTTTAGGTCTAAGTGACTTTCTCTTCTATCGCATTATCAAGTCTTCCACCCACAAAGAATGAGAACACTGAAGTGTTTGTAATATATGAGTGAAATTCATTTCAGTTTTGTAAAATAATCTTTAATTCTGCTGTTAGAATACAATTTCAGTATGATACCCCAAAGTGAATATTTGGACTAATTTTTTAATCAGATTGTTTCATTATTGTTGAGTTTTATGAATTATTTGTATACTTTGAAAGTAATCTTTTATCAAATGAGTCTTTTGCAAAATATTTTGTCCCTGAGGGTGGCTTATCTTTTCATTCTCTTGGCATTGTCTTTCATGGGACAGACATTTTTCTTTAATAAATTCTAGCTTGCTATTTCTTTAATGAAACTTATCTTCAGCATTGTATTTTAAATGACCTCACTAAATTCAAGGTTGTATAGGTTTTTCTCCTCTATCATCTTCTAAGTGCTTTGTAGGTTTGCATTTTGCTTTTAAGTCTATGATCCATTCCGAGTTAATTTTCATGATGAGTATAAAGTCTATGTCCAGGCTCATTTTTTTTTAACATTTGAATATCCAGTTGCTCCAGCACCATCTGTTGAAAAAACTGTCTTTACTGCATTGTATTACCTTCTTTCTCTTGTCAAATATCAGTTGATCATATTTATTGGGATGGGGGGCAGAATCCAGAGTCTATCTCTGGACTCTAATCTGCTCCTTTATTTGTGTACTCTCTGTTGTTGTTCAGTCACCAAGTTCTGTCCAATTCTTCGCAACCCCATGGATGGGAGCATGCCAGGCTTCCCTGTCCCTCACCATCTCCTGGAGTTTGCCCAAGTTCATGTTTGCTGAATAGGTGATGCCATCCAACCATTTCATCCTCTGTCTCCCTCTTCTCCTTCTCCCATCAATCTTTCCCAGCATCAAGGTCTTCTTCCAGTGAGTCAGCTGTTTACTTCAGGTGGCCAAAGTATTGGAGCTTCAGCATCAGTCCTTCCAAAGAGTAGTCAGGGTTGATTTCTTTTAAGATTGACTGACTTGATCTCCTTGCTTTTTAAAGGACTCTCAAGAGTCTTCTCCAACACCAGTTTGAAAGCTTCAGTTCTTTAGCACTCTGCCTTCTTTAGTGCCCAGCTCTCACATCCACACTTGACTTCTGGAAAGACCATAGCCCTGACTAAATGGGACTTTGTCAGCAAAGTGATGCCTTTGCTTTTTAACACACTGTCTAGGTTTGTCATAGCTTTCCTGCCAATAAGAAACTGTCTTCTAATTTCATGGCTGCAATCACCATCCAGAGTGATTTTAGAGCCCCAAAAAGGAAATCTGTCTCTGCTTCCACCTTTTCCCTTCTATTGGCCAAGAAGTGATGGAACCTGATGCCATGACCTTAGATTGTTTTTTAATATTGAGTTTTCAGTTGTTTTTTTCTCTCTCCTCCTTCACTCTTATCAAGAGGCTCATTAGTTACATTCTGCCATTAGAGTAGTGTCATCCACATGCCCGAGATCCCAATACCAAATTGTCTTAACTACTCTAGATTTATAGTAAGTCTTAAAGTTGAGCAGTGATAGTCCTCCAACTTTATTCTTCTTCTTCAGTATTGTTTTGGTTATTCTGGGTCTTTTGCTACTCCATGTAAACTCAGAATCAATTTGATGATAGCTACAAAATAACTTGCTGGAACTTTGATTGGGATTATACTGAAAATACAGATCAAGGTAGAAAAAAGCTGACATCTGATAACTCAAGTCTTTTTTATTTTATCCATGCATATAGAATATATTCATTTTTAGTTATTTTTTGATTAATCAGACTTTTATAGTTTCCTCATTTAGATCTTGTACATATTTTGTTAGATTTATACTTTTCTTTTTTATTCTGGGAGGACCTAACATAAATGATATTGTATTTTTAACTAAGTTCCCCTTGATCATATTTGGTATATATAATAATGACTGACATTTGCACATTGAGGTATTTTACAATCTTCTTGTAATCACTTACTGTTTTGTGTGTGTGTGTGTGTCAACTCCATCAGATTTTTATATGACAACCATACCATTCGTGAGAAAATATGGATTTAAAAAATTTTTTCCAGTCTGTATACATTTTATTTCCTTTACTACTCTTGTTGTATTAGCTAATGCTTCCATTGCAGTGTTAAAAAGTAGTAGTGAGAGGAGACATCTTGTCTTGTTCCTGATCTTAGTGTGAAACGGGATCTTAGTGGGAACCCTGATGTTAGTGGGAAACCGTTAAAGGTGATGCTAGTTAGAGGTTTCTATGGATATTCTTTATGAAGTTCTAGATCTTCACCTCTCTTCCAGTTTTACTGAGAGTTTTTATCATGAATTAGTGTTGGGTTTTAAAAAATTTTTTTGCATATCTGGATATAATTATATGATTTTTCACTTTTGGCTTGTTGATGTGACAAATTACATTAGTTAGTCTTCAAATATTGGACCTGCCTTGTGTACCTGGGCTTCCCTGGTAGCTCAGCTAGTAAAGAATCCACCTGCAATGCAGGAGATCCTGGTTCAATTCCTAGGTTGGGAAGCTCCCCTGGAAAAGGGATAGACTACCTATTCAGTATTCTTGGGCTTCCCTGGTAGTTGAGATGGTAAAGAATCCACCTGCAATTTAGGAGACCTGGGTTTGATCTCTGGGTTGGGAAGATCCCCTGGAAGAGGGTGTGGCAACCCACCCCAGTATTCTTGCCTGGAGAATTCCCTTGGACAGAGTAGCCTGGTGGGCTATAGTCCATGCGGGTTGCAAAGAGTCGGACATGACTGAGCAACTAAGCACAGCACAGCGCTTGCATACCTGGGATAAATCCTGCAAGGTTGTGACATGCAATTATTCTTATCTGTTATTGAATTGGATTTGCTGTTGTTTTGTTGAAGATTTTTATGTCTATATTCATGAAAGGTATAGACCTGTAGGTCTTGTTTCTGGTAATGTTTCTGTCTGGTTTTATCTTTAGGGTAATGGTTGCTTCACAGAATGAGTTAGGGAGTATTCCCTCTGCTTCTGTGCCCTGAAAGAGATTGTCCAGATTTGGAATTTCTTCTATAATATTAATACTTGATAGAATTCACCAGTGAACCTTCCTAGTTCTGGTGCTGTTTTGGATATTTATTAATTATTAATTAAATTTCTTATATAAATATAGACCTATTCAAGTTGTCTATTCCTCCATGTGTAAACTATGGAAAATTGTGTCTTTCAAAAAATAGGTCCATTTAAGCTAAGTGCAACTTCACTTTCACTTTTCACTTCCATGCATTGGAGAAGGAAATGGCAACCACTCCAGTATTCTTGCCTGGAGAATCCCAGGGACAGAGGAGCTTAGTGGGCTGCCATCTATGGGGTTCCACAGCGTCGGACATGACTGAAGCGACTTAGCAGCCGCAGCAGCAGCAGCAAGCTAAGTTATCAAGTTTCTGGCCATAGAGTAATTCATAGTGTTCCTTTATTATCCTTTTGATATTCATTATACTTATAGTAATGTCCCATTTTTCATTTCTGATGTTAGCAATTTGTCTTCTCTCTATTTCTCACTGTCTCTCTTTAAGTTATCCTGGCTTGAGAATGATCAATTTTATTGATTCTTTCAAAGAACTAGCTCTTGGATTTGTTGATTTTCTCTGCTGATTTCCTGTTTATAATTTCATTGACCTCTACTCAAATTTTTGTATTTCTTTTCTTAATTTCAGCTTAATTTGCTATTCTTTTCCTAGTTTCCTAAGATAGAAACATATTTATTGTAATTTTTTTTCTTTTCAAATATATAGATTCAACTATAAATTTCCCTCCAAATACTGCTTTTATTGTATCCTGCAAATTTTGATAAACTGTATATTCCTTTTTGTTAAGTTCAAAATATTTTTAAATTTCTCTTAAAATTTCTCCTTTGATTCATTGGTTGTTTAAAACTGTGTTGTTTAATCTCCATGCAGTTTTGAATTTTCTAGTTATCTTTCTGTTATTGATTTCTAGTTAAATTTTTTTGTAGTCTGACAATAGACATGGTATGCTTTCTATTCTTCTAAGTTTGTCAAGGTTTGCTTTATGATTCAGAATAAAGCATTTATTGGTGAATGTTCCATATAAGCTTGAGGAAAAACATCTATTCCTCTGTTGCTACCCTATGTATAGATGTTGATTACATCCAGTCATTTGATGGTGCTGTTTGATTCAACGGTTCCCCTTTGGATAAAGAGATCTGTCCATTTCTGTGCAGGAGGATTGAAATCTCCAACTATATAGTGAATCGACTTATTCCTCCTTGCAAATTTATTAGTTTTTGCTTTTGTGCTCTATTTTTAGGTGTATACACATTAAGACTCATTTATTCTTGAAAATTGCCTCTTTATTATTATGTAGTGGCCTCCTTTAGGAGAAGGCAGTGGCACCCCACTCCAGTACTCTTGCCTGGAAAATCCCACGGATGGAGAAGCCTGGTAGGTTGCAGTCCATGGGGTCGCTGAGGGTTGGACACGACTGAGTGACTTCACTTTCACTTTTCACTTTCATGCATTGGAGAAGGAAATGGCAACCCACTCCAGCATTCTTGCCTGGAGAATCCCAGGGACGGGGGAGCCTGGTGGGCTGCCGTCTCTGGGGTCGCACAGAGTTGGACACGACTGAAGTGACTTAGCAGCAGCAGCAGCAGCAGCAGTGGCCTCCTTTATCATGAGTAACTTGCTTTAGGGTTGGCTTTGTCTGAAATTAACATAGCTATCCCTGCTTCCTTTTGGTTAATGCTAGCATGCCATATTTTTTCCTCCATCAATTTGCTTTTCATATGAATATATATCTGTATAGTTAAAATGGGTTTCTGGTAGACAACATATAATTAGGTCTTATTTTTTGGTATTTTTGTCAATTTTTTAATCGACATACTGAGGTCTTTAACATTTAAAGTGATTTCTGATACAGTTGGATTAACAATAACCATATTTGTTACTATTTCTTGTCCTTGTTTGTTTCCATTTTTTGACGTCCACTCTTTTTCTGCCTATCATGATTCTAATTGAGCATTTTGGATGACTTCATTTTCTCTCCTTTCTTAGCATAGCAGCTACAATTCTTTTTTTTTTTTTTTTTAACTTTTCTTAGTGGATGTCCTACTGTTTGCAATATGCATTTGTAACTATTCCAAGTCCATGTTCAAATAACTGAGTGTCTTTGTACAATTCCAGTAGTTCAGCAAAAAATTTCCAATGCCCATTGGATTAAAAACAAAACAAAACAAAAAAAAGATTAAAAGCAAAACTTGATGTTGAATTCATTGAAGAGGGAAACAGAAAATTTCACTGTACTGGTAACACCCCTTTACTGAGGTGGCACAGATTAATCTACTTGACCTGTAGTTTCCTCAGAGGGAGAAATTGAAAGCTTATGAGTTAAGTGTCTGGCTTACCCAGCTCTTCAGGACAATGCTGAAAAGGCTCACTTCTTTCTCACCCCATCCAGAATATGGAGTGTGTTTTACAACTGAGGGGCAGTGAAGAACCCACAGAACAGCAATAAGGGCTCTGAGGTTATTACAAGAGTGTGAATCTCACTGACTGCCTTATGTACTGTCAGGAAGACTACCCACAAGATTCTGGGGACACGTCATCTGAATATTCTCACAGTTGGCCACAGACACCACCAGAGTTCGGTTGCCACACACACATACCCCAACCACAGACTTCAGTCAATTCAGTCACTCAGTAGTGTCCAACTCTTTGTGACCCCATGACTGCAGCACACCAGGCTTCCCTGTTCATCACCAACTCCTGGAGCCTACTCGAACTCATGTTCATCAAGTTGGTGATGTCATTCAACCATCTCATCCTCTGTCATCCCCTTCTCCTCCTGCCTTCAGTCTTTCCCGGTCAGGATCTTTTCTAGTGAGTTAGTACTTCACATCAGGTGGCCAAAAGATCAGAGTTCCATCTTCACATCAGTCCTTCCAATGAATATCCAGGACTGATTTCCTTTAGAATTGGCTGGTTTGGTCTCTTTGCAGTTCCAGAGACTTTCATGTCTTTTCCAACACCCCAATTCAAAAGCTTCAATTCTTTGGTGCTCAGCTTTCATTATGGTCCAACTCTTACATCCATACATGACTACTGGAAAAACCATAGCTTTGACGGTATGGACCTTTGTTGGCAAAGTAATGTCTCTGCTTTTTAATATGCTGTCTAGGTTTGTCATAGCTTTACTTCCAAGGAGCAAGTGTCTTAATTTCATGGCTGCAGTCACCATCTTCAGTGATTTTGGAGTCCAAGAAAATTAAGTCTGTCACTGTTCCCATTGTTTCCCCATCTATTTGCCACGATGTAATGGGACTGGATGCCATGATTTTAGTTTTTTGAATGTTGAGTTTTAAGCCAGCTTTTTCACTCTCCTCTTTCACTTTCATCAAGAAACTCTTTAGTTCCTCTTCGCTTTCTGCCATAAGGGTGGTATCTTCTGCATATATGAACTTATTGATATTTCTCCCTGCAATCTTGATTCCAACTTGTGCTTCATCCAGCCCAGCATTTCTCATGATGTATTCTGCATATAAGTTAAATAAACAGGATGACAATTTACAGCCTTGATGTACTCCTTTCCTAGTTTGGAACCAGTCTATTGTTCCATGTCTGGTTCTAATTGTTGCTTCTTGACCTGCATACAGATTTTTCAGGAGGTAAGTAAGGTGGTCTGGTATTCCCATCTCTTTAAGAATTTTCCATAGTTTTTTGTGATCCACACAGTCAAAGGCTTTGGCTTAGTCAATAAAGCAGAAGCAGAAGTAGATGGACCAAAACAGGCAAATTTAATTCAGATGACCATCAGCTTCATAGCCAGATCCCAATGTACACACCTAGAGGCAGTGTGAGGTTTGTTTGTTTGTTTGTTTTTTCAATTGATTAGTGAACATGACTCAGAAAGCTCACTCAAGTCTGCAGGACTAGGACAAAGCAAGCAAACCTGAACATTTACCACTACCCAAGGGAAAGGAAATAGGACATCACCAGTACCTGGCCTGGTTTTGCAGCCTCAAGAGAAAGCATAAAATCTTAAGAACTATCCCCCAAAATGGAACAAGAAGTATGGAGCAAGTGTGGATCAGCTTTTTCACTCTCCTCTTTCACTTTCATCAAGAAACTCTTTAGTTCCTCTTCGCTTTCTGCCATAAGGGTGGTATCTTCTGCATATATGAACTTATTTATATTTCTCCCTGCAATCTTGATTCCAACTTGTGCTTCATCCAGCCCAGCATTTCAGACCTTCAGAAAAGATCTGAAAAAGCCTTAGAATCTGTAACAGGGGTGACAGAAGGACTTTCTCCTAAATTTAGTCAGTAAAGACTAGAAGATGTGGCTCCTTATTTAAATGCAAAGGCTGCAATAGATGACTTAAAGGAATATGAAAAATAAAGGAAACATGACACCACCAAAGGAACACAATAATTTCCCAGCAAATGACCCCAAAGAAATCAAGACCTTAATTTTGCCTGGTAATTGTTTTAAGGAAGCTGAGCAAACTACAAGAGAGAGAAAACAAAACAAAACAGAAAAACAATCCACTGGGGGGGAAAAAAAAACACATGAACGAAACATGTTTAATAGAGAAATAGAAATAGTGATAGAGAACCAAACAGAATTTTGGAGCTGATCAATATAATGAATGAGTAGAAAATGCAATCAGTTTAGTTCAGTTCAGTCACTCAGTCATGTCCGACTCTTTGCACCCCATGTATCACAGCACGCCAGGCCTCCCTGTCCATCACCAACTCCCGGAGTTCACCCAGACTCACGTCCATTGAGTCAGTGATGCCATCCAGCCATCTCATCCTCTGTCGTCCCCTTCTCCTCCTGCCTCCAATCCCTCCCAGCATCAGAGTCTTTTCCAATGAGTCAACTCTTTGCATGAGGTGGCCAAAGTAATGGAGTTTCAGCTTTAGCATCATTCCTTAGATACCTTTAATAATAGAGTTGATCAAGCAGAAGAATGAATCTGTGATTTCAAACACAGATCATTTGAAAAAAGTTCAGTCAAAGGAAAACAGGGAAAAATGAAAATGAGTGAAGAGATTCTACAGGAATTATGAAATCAGATCAGATCAGAAGAGATCAGTCACTCAGTCATGTCCAACTTTTTGCATCCCATGAATCGCAGCATGCCAGGCCTCCCTGTCCATCACCAACTCCCGGAGTTCACTCAGACTCACGTCCTTCGAGTCAGTGATGCCATCCAGCCATCTCATCCTCTGTCATCCCCTTCTCCTCCTGCCCCCAATCCCTCCCAGCATCAGAGTCTTTTCCAATGAGTCAACTCTTTGCATGAGGTGGCCAAAGTAATGGAGTTTCAGCTTTAGCACCCATTCCTTCCAAAGAAATCCTAGGGCCGATCTCCTTCATAATGGACTGGTTGGATCTCCTTGCAGTCCAAGGGACTCTCAAGAGTCTTCTCCAATGCCACAGTTCAAAAGCATCAATACTTCAGCACTCAGCCTTCTTCACAGTCCAACTCTCACATCCATACATGACCACAGGAAAAACCATAGCCTTGACAAGACGAACCTTTGTTGGCAAAGTAATGTCTCTGCTTTTGAATATGCTATCTAGGTTGGTCATAACTTTCCTTCCAAGGAGTAAGCGTCTTTTAATTTCATGGCTGCAGTCACCATCTGTAGTGATTTTGGAGCCCAGAAAAACAAAGTCTGACACTGTTTCCCCATCTATTTCCCATGAAGTGGTGGGACCAGATGCCATGATTTTCGTTTTCTGAATGTTGAGCTTTAAGCCAACTTTTTCACTCTCCACTTTCACTTTCATCAAGAGGCTTTTGAGTTCCTCTTCACTTTCTGCCCTAAGGGTGGTGTCATCTGCATATCTGAGGTTATTGATATTTCTCCCGGCAATCTGGATTCCAGCTTGTGTTTCTTCCAGTCCAGCGTTTCTCATGATGTACTCTGCATATAAGTTAAATAAACAGGGTGACAAAATACAGCCTTGACGAACTCCTTTTCCTATTTGGAACCAGTCTGTTGTTCCATGTCCAGTTGTAACTGTTGCTTCCTGACCTGCATACAAATTTCTCAAGAGGCAGATCAGGTGGCCTGGTATTCCCATCTCTTTCAGAATTTTCCACAGTTTATTGTGATCCACACAGTCAAAGGCTTTGGCATAGTCAATAAAGTAGAAATAGATGTTTTTCTGGAACTCTCTTGCTTTTTCTATGATCCAGTGGATGTTGGCAATTTGATCTCTGGTTCCTCTGCCTTTTCTAAAACCAGCTTGAACATCAGGAAGTTCATGGTTCACATATTGCTGAAGCCTGATTTGGAGAATTTTGAGCATTACTTTACTAGCGTGTAAGATGAGTGCAATTGTGTGGTAGTTTGAGCATTCTTTGGCATTGCCTTTCTTTGGGATTGGAATGAATACTGACCTTTATGAAATACTACAAAGTAAAGCAATCTACCCATTTTTGCAGCCCCAGAAGGCAAAGAGCAAAAAGAGGAAGAGGTTATTTAAAGAAATAATGGTTGAGGACATCCCAAATCTGGGGAGAGGTTTGGACAATCTCATTTATGAAGCTTATAGGTCCTCTAAAATATTCAACTCAAAGAGATCTCCAAGACACATTTTAATAGAACAATAAAATCAAAAGCAAAGAGAAAAAAAAAAAAACACATATACAAGGGGATTTCTGCAAAACTATTTGCCGATTTCTTAGCAGTACTTCACAGACTGGTTGAGAGTGGGATTAGATATTCACAGTGCCGAAATGGAAAAACTACCAACAAGGAATACTTTTCTATCAAAGTTGTCCTTCAGAAATGTTGGACAGATAGAGTCTCTCCCAATCTCCCAGACAAATAAAACGTAAGAAAATTTATCACTACTAGACCTGACTTTCTAGGACTGGTGAAATTAAGCTATGCTAATTATAAATATAGATTAAAGGAAGAGTCAAGAGGATGTCTTGTTGGACTGAAAGTTGGATAGACAGTGATTGTTTCATTTTATTTAAAGATGGAAATGTATTACTCTACATACTTAAGGTTATATTATTATAGGCTTATTTGTTTTAGAACAGAGGAACTTTTTTTGTTTTAACTTTCACAGTCTAAGTATCTAAAAGAGAAGTAACAAAAAGATCATGTGTGGTATTTGCATTTCTCACAGTAGGTACATTATGACTTTAATGTTTTATGTTAAACATATATATTTTTGAAAGTATGTATTTTTGAAAGTAAAATGCAAGTGAGGCTGAGAGGAGCTACCCTGCTTCCGAGGTCAGGGGCAGAAGCCGGGAGGACCCCATGCCCTAAGGGCGGTGGCCAAGAGGAGTTACCCCACACGTGAGGTGAGGTGCAGCGGCTGAGAGTGCCAGGCTGCAACGGCGCAGGAAAGGCCTAGAGGAGCTACCCCGTGTCCGAGGTCAGGGGCGGCGACAAGAGGAGTTACCCCATGCCCCAAGCCCGAGGCCAGGGGCGGCGGCCGGGAGGAGCAACCCATGACCTGAGGCCAGGGGCGGCGGCCAGGAGGACCAACCCCATGACCAAGGAGCCGTGGCTGCGCGGGCGCAGGGGGGCCTAGAGGAGCTAGCCCACGATGAAGATCAGGAAGGGCAGCAGTGAGGAGATACCCCTCATCCAAGGTAAGGAGCAGTGGCTGCACTTTGCTGGAGCAGCCGTGAAGAGATACCCCATGCCTAGGTAAGAGAAACCCAAGTAAGACGGTTGGTGTTGCAAGATGGCATCAGAGGGCAAACACACTGAAACCATACTCACAGAAAACTAGTCAATCTAATCACACTAGGACCACAGCCTTGTCTAACTCAATGAAACTAAGCCATGCCCATGGGGCCACCCAAGACGGGCGGGTCATGGTGGAGAGATCTGACAGAATGTGGTCCACTGGAGAAGGGAATGGCAAACCACTTCAGTATTCTTGCCTTGAGAACCCCATGAGCAGTATGAAAAGGCAAAATGATAGGATACTGAAAGAGGAACTCCCCAGGTCAGTAGGTGCCCAATATGCTACTGGAGATCAATGGAGAAATAACTCCAGAAAGAATGAAGGGATGGAGTCAAAGCAAAAACAATACCCAGCTGTGGATGTGACTGGTGATAGAAGCAGAGTCCAATGCTGTAAAGAGCAATATTGCATAGGAACCTGGAATGTCCCGTCCATGAATCAAGGCAAACTGGAAGTGGTCAAACAAGAGATGGCAAGAGTGAATGTTGACATTCTAGGAATCAGCGAACTAAAATGGACTGCAATGGGTGAATTTAACTCAGATGACCATTATATCTACTACTGTGGGCAGGAATCCCTCAGAAGAAATGGAGTAGCCATCATGGTCAACAAAAGAGTCTGAAATGCAGTACTTGGAGGCAATCTCAAAAACAACAGAATGATCTCTGTTCGTTTCCAAGGCAAACCATTCAATATCACAGTAATACAAGTCTATGACCCAACCAGTAACGCTGAAGAAGCTGAAGTTGAACGGTTCTATGAAGACCTACAAGACCTTTTAGAACTAACACCCAAAAAAGATGTCCTTTTCATTGTAGGGGACTGAAATGCAAAGGTAGGAAGTCAAGAAACACCTGGAGTAACAGGCAAATTTGGCCTTGGAATACGGAATGAAGCAGGGCAAAGACTAATAGAGTTTTGCCAAGAAAATGCACTGGTCATAACAAACACCCTCTTCCAACAACACAAGAGAAGACTCTATACATGGACATCACCAGATGGTCAACACCGAAATCAGGTTGATTATATTCTTTGCAGCCAAAGATGGAGAAGCTCTATACAGTCAGCAAAAGCAAGACCAGGAGCTGACTGTGGCTCAGATCATAAACTCCTTATTGCCAAATTCAGACTGAAATTGAAGAAAGTAGGGAAAACCACTAGACCATTCAGGTATGACCTAAATCAAATCCCTTACGATTATACAGTAGAAGTGAGAAATAGATTTGAGGGACTAGATCTGATAGATAGAGTGTCTGATAAACTATGGACTGAGGTTCATGACATTGTACAGGAGACAGGGATCAAGACCATGTCCATGAAAAATGCCTGGGTCCAGCCCCGGCTGATCCAGGGTATTTGAAGGGGAGACGGCTTCGGCAATTAATTTAAATATTCATCAAAGATATAAATAGTAATAGAATGAGGATAGCTCAGCAGGAAAATTCAGTGGAGAAAAGAGGCTGAGTAGCTTAGTTTACGCGGGAAACCAATAAAACTTCAAGACAAGAAGCTTGCACCACTTACGTAGGCCACAGGCATCCTTCCGTTCTCCTGAAGGACAGGAGACACTGAGGCCTCCCTGGTCGGATCTTAGAAGCCCAGGCAAAGTCAGTAAGCTTGGCGGGCTCCATGCTCCAGATGGAGACTCAGCCAGAGTTTGATAGAGAGACATGGGGAGACCAGTATTTTGAGGAACTGATCCCAATTCTTTATTTTCCAGGGTCTGTTTTTATACACTGAGATGTTATACAAAAGTCACGTGGGGACAGCAGTCCTGACTTTTAAAGTCAGGTGCTTCATACAAATGTATACAGAGGTCTTAGGGGTGTTACATCATCTTCTGGCCAGGGGGGCCTGCTGACAATTTATGACCCTCTCCTTGTGACAGCGGTCAGTCAACAATTATTTCTCCCAGGGTGATTATTCTTAAAACAGATGCCACCCAAATAAAGTTACATTCCTATAGGGTGAGGCAGTAGTGGGTTTTAGTTAAGGAAAGAATTTACTTAGCCTAAGGTCTAATGTGATTTATATCAAAGGTTAATACTTATTTCTTCTATATATTCATTAATGTGTATAAGAGCAGGGAATGTGGAGACTTAGCAGTAAACATTGGCTCAACAAATGAAAAAACCTTCACCAATACAATTTCTAATCAGCCCATTATACTTATACTAATAGTTTTCTAAATTCTCTAAAGAACCTGTTTTAGAAGGTTTAAAGCATCTCTTGCCTCTCATGGTTGGGAGGCTGTGACAAGCCTGTGACATGTGGCTGGACAAGCCTGTCAGGCAGGCTAGAGAACCTTCAGAGGAGTTTGTAGGTTGAAACACACCTGTCACACCCAGGAATTATTATTAACTGGAGCTCTAAGTTAACTCCTTCTCTGAAAGAGATGGTGGGGGACAGCCCCCGTAAAGACAGAGGTGTAGGTAAGAGCACAAAGTAGTAAAGTAGGCAGGATCTGGTTATGGGGGTAGATGTCGAGAATTTCCAGGGGGACTCCTGAGGATTGATCCCGCCTTTGCGTATGTCGAGCCTCCTTTCTCATTACCTTTGCCATGGGTGGAGTGCCTCACACTGGCGCCCAACAGGAAAAGAAATGCAAAAAGCAAAATGGCTGTCTAGGGAGGCCTGACAAATAGCTGTGAAAAGAAGAGAAGCAAAAAGCAAAGGAGAAAAGGAAAGATATAAGTATCTGAATGCAGAGTTCCAAAGAACAGCAAGAAGAGATAAAAAAGCCTTCTTCAGCAATCAATGCAAAGAAATAGAGGAAAACAACAGAATAGGAAAGACTAGAGATCTCTTCAAGAAAATTAGAGATACCAAGGGGACATTTCATGCAAATGGGCTCGATAAAGGACAGAAATGGTATGGACCTAACAGAAGCAGAAGATATTAAGAAGAGATGGCAAGAATACACAGAAGAACTGTACAAAAAAGATCTTCACGACCCAGATAATCACAATGGTGTGATCACTGACCTAGAGCCAGACATCCTGGAATGTGAAGTCAAGTGGGCCTTAGAAAGCAACACTATGAACAAAGCTAGTGGAGGTGATGGAATTCCAGTTGAGCTCTTTCAAATCCTGAAAGATGATGCTGTGAAAGTGCTGCACTCAATATGCCAGCAAATTTGGAAAACTCAGCAGTGGCCACAGGACTGGAAAAGCTCAGTTTTCATTCCAATCCCAAAGAAAGGCAATGCCAAAGAATGCTCAAACTACCACACATTGCACTCATCTCACACGCTAGTAAAGTAATGCTCAAAATTCTCCAAGCCAGGCTTCAGCAATATGTGAACTGTGAACTTCCTGATGTTCAAGCTGGTTTTAGAAAAGGCAGAGGAACCAGAGATCAAATTTCCAACATCTGCTGAATCATGGAAAAAGCAAGAGAGTTCCAGAAAAACATCTATTTCTGCTTTATTGACTATGCCAAAGCATTTGACTGTGTGGATCAAAATAAACTGTGGAAAATTCTAAGAGATGAGAATCCCAGACCACCTGATCTGCCACTTGAGAAATTTGTATGCAGGTCAGGAAGCAACAGTTCAAACTGGACATGGAACAACAGACTGGTTCCAAATAGGAAAAGGAGTACGTCAAAGCTGTATACTGTCATCCTGCTTATTTAACTTTTACGCAGAGTACATCATGAGAAACGCTGGACTGGAAGAAACACAAGCTGGAATCAAGATTGCTGGGAGAAATATCAATAACCTCAGATATGCAGATGACACCACCCTTATGGCAGAAAATGAAGAGGAAGCTTCTTGATGAAAGTGAAAGTGGAGAGTGAAAAAGTTGGCTTAAAGCTCAACATTCAGAAAACGAAGATCATGGCATCTGGTCCCACCACTTCATGGGAAATGGATGGGGAAACAGTGGAAACAGTGTCAGACTTTATTTTTCTGGGCTCCAAAATCACTACAGATGGTGACTGCAGCCATGAAATTAAAGACGCTTACTCCTTGGACGGAAAGTTATGACCAACCTAGATAGCATATTCAAAAGCAGAGACATTACTTTGCCAACAAAGGTCCATCTAGTCAAGGCTATGGTTTTTCCTGTGGTCAGGTATGGATGTGGGAGTTGGACTGTGAAGAAGGCTGAGCACCGAAGTATTGATGCTTTTGAACTGTGGTGTTGGAGAAGACTCTTGAGAATCCCTTGGACTGCAAGGAGATCCAACCAGTCTATTCTGAAGGAGATCAGCCCTGGGATTTCTTTGGAAGGAATGATGCTAAAGCTGAAACTCCAGTACTTTGGCCACCTCATGCGAAGAGTTGACTCATTGGAAAAGACTCTGATGCTGGGAGGGATTGGGGGCAGGAGGAGAAGGGGATGACAGAGGATGAGATGGCTGGATGGCATCACTGACTCGATGGACGTGAGTCTGGGTGAACTCTGGGAGTTGGTGATGGACAGGGAGGCCTGGCGTTCTGCGATTCATGGGGTCGCAAAGAGTTGGACACCACTGAGCTACTGAGCTGAACTGAACTGATATATATATATTGTATTTTATACATATACATATATTGTATTTTATATATTTATATATTTCAACAAATATATTTTTGAAAGTAACATATACTACTTCACAAGTAGTCTGAATACTTTATTTCCTCCACGTTGTCCATTTTATTGGCAGTGTATTATGGTAACAGTCTATTATGATTCCTTGTATTTCCCTGGTGTCTGTCGTAACTTCTCCTTTCTCAGTTTTGATTTTTTTGATTTGATTCCTCTCCTTTTTTTTGCTTGATGAATCAGGCTAAAATTTTATCAATTTGATTTGCATTTTTGAAGAACCAACTTTTAGTTTCATTTCATTAATATTTTCTATTGTTTTTTTCATTTCTATTTATTTCTGCTCTAATCTTTTTTATTTCTTTCCTTTTGCTAACTTTGGATATTGTTTGATCTACTCTCTCTAGTTACTTTAGGTGTAAGGTTAGGTTGAGCTTTTTATTGTTTCCTGAGATAAGATTATATTGCTATTAATTTTCCTCTTGGAATTGGTTCAGCTGCATCCCATAGGTTATGATTTCATCTTCATTTGCCTCTAAGTATTCTTTTTTAATTTCCTCTTTGATTTTTTCAGTGATGCATTGCTTCTTTAGTAGCATGTTATTTATCCTCAGTGTGTTTGGGATTTTTCCAGGTTTTTTTTTTCCCTTTGTAGTTTATTTCTTATAGTGTTGTGATCAGAAATGCTTTGGCATGATTTCTATGTTCTTAAATTTACCAAGATTCTTTTTGTGGTCCAGTATGTGGTTAATCCAGAGAAGGCAATGGCGACCCACCTCAGTACTCTTGCCTGGAAAATCCCATGGACGGAGGAGCTTGGTAGGCTGCCGTCCATGGAGTCGCAAAGAGTTGGACATGACTGAGCGACTTCCCTTTCACTTTTCACTTTTATGCATTGGAGAAGGCAATGGCAACCCACTCCAGTGTTCTTGCCTGGAGAATCCCAGGGACGGGGGAGCCTGGTGGGCTACCATCTATGGGGTCACACAGAGTCGGCCAGGACTGAAGCGACTTAGCAGCAGCAGCAGCATGTGGTTAATCCTGGAGAAAGTTCCATATGCACATGAGAAAATATGTATCCTACTGCTTTTAGATGGGGTACTTAATAAATATCAGTTAAATCCATCTGGTCTAATGTATCATTTATAGTCTATATTTCCTTTTTGATTCTGTCTGTATGGTCTGTCCATTGATGTAAGTGGGATGTTGAAGTCTCCTACTATTGCATTACTGTTGATTTCTCCATTTATAGATGTTGGTATTCACCTTAGATATTGAAGTGCTCCCATGTTTGCTGCATATGTATCTATAATTGTTATATCTTCTTATTGGATTGATCCCTTGAACATTATGCAGTCTCCTTCTTTATGTCAAGTAGCAGTCTTTATTTAGCCTCTACTTTGGAAGATAGTTTTGCAGATTATAGTATTCTAGGTTGATGCTTCTTTTCTTTTAATGTCTAAATTTTGCATTCCATTCTCATCTTTCTTGTGTGCTTTCTGAGGATAAATTTAATATAATTCTTATTTTTGTTTCTTTATAAGTATTTTTTCCTGTTTAGATATATGTTTTTTTATTTTTTATTGTTCTTTGTTTTTGGCAGTTTTCCTCTTTGGTGTTCTCTGAGCTTTTTAAATCTATAGTATTCTGTCTGCCATTAATTTGGGAGAAATTCTCAATCACTTTTTTTTCAAATATTTTTTTTCAAATATTTCTTCTGTTCCTTTCTTCTCTTTATGGTATATTACACACATTTGATACTTTTTGTTGACATCCCAAAGGCCTCAAATATTTGAATATTCTATTTTTTCTTTCTTAGTTTTTGTTCTTTTTGCTTTTTATTTTTTGGTTGTTCCTATTCCTGTGTCTTCAAGTTCAGAGATTCTTTCCACATCATGTGCAGTCTACTAATAAACTCACCAAAATCGTTCTTTATTTCTATTAGAGTTCTTTTGCTATCTAGCATTTATTTTTGGTTATTTTGTTAAGATTTTTGTCACTTTGCTTATATTGTCCATCTGTTCCTGAATGACGTCTACCTCATCCATTAGAACTTTTAGCATATCAACCATGGCTGTTTGAAATCACAAGTCTGAAGATTGCAGCATTTATAATATTTATTTTAAAATATTTATTTATTTAGGCTGTGCTAAGCCTTAGTTGGGCATCCCTGGTAGCTGACTGCAATGCAGGCAACACCATTCAATTCCTGGTTTGGGAAGTTCCCCTGTAGAGGGTTAGACTACCTGCTCCAGCATTCATGGGCTTCCCAGGTGGCTGAGATAGCTCCAGTATTCTTGCTTGGAGAATCCCCATAGACAGAGGAGCCTGGCAGGCTATAATTCATGGGGTTGCAAAGACTTGGATATGAGTGGGTGACTAAGCACAGTATAGCACAAAGGTCTTGGTTAGAACATGTGGGATCTTACTTGCAGTATGTGGGATCTTAGTTGCAGCATGTGGGATCTAGTTCCCTGACCAGGAATCAAATCCAGGACCCTCTGTATTGGGACATGGAGTTTTACCCACTGGAACACCAAGGAAGTATCTATGGTACTTCTGATTCTGATTATTGTTCTGTCTCTTCCAGTTGTGTGTGCGTATGTGTGTGTTTCCTTTTAGTATGCTATACTTTTTTTCTAAAGTTATACATGATATGCAGGCGAAAGGAACTGCTATAAATGAGTCTTTGGTAATGTGGTGGCAAGATATGAAGGAGGGGAAACACTCTATAGTCCTATCAAAAGGTATTGGTTTTTTAATGGGCCTGTGTCTCTGGACTCTGAATTTCACAAGTATTTCTCAGTTTGTTTTCTTTTTTAGGTTTGTTTCTCTTTCTCCCCCTACAAGTGGGAAATAATTGCTAATTTTGTATTTCTCTTCACCCATCTCAGTGAGACTCTGATAATCCCCCTTTAGATAAGCCTCTAGTTGACTAGTTTATTCTGAATGCCAGACTTGTCAATGAGAACAGTATACTGGTATAATCTACAGTGGTTCCTTTTTTCTCTCCCCATATTAGAAGCATGCCGGGATTATTATTATTATTATTATTTAATGTGAGAACTTGGTCAAGCTCCAGAAGATAAAAAGCACAATAATGTGTAGTCTCTCTTATAACTGGATCCCACTGACATTTTAAAATTTCATATATGTCCATGCTGGACCTTCAGCAGATCATCAATTACAGTTTAGGTTTTTCTACCTGGGCATTAATTCTCATGGTAGTTTTCACTCATTAGTTGATTATCTGGTAAATCATGACTTTCTGTATTCACTTGTCTTTTTCTCCAGTCATGGGAGTGGCAATTTGACCTAAGTTCTTACCTTTTTTACAGATCCAAAGTGTTGTGATCTTTCCATCTGTTTACTTTTTTTTAACCTGTTACAATGGATTGGTAACTTCTAAGTTCCTTCTTTATATGCAGAAGTGGAAACAAAACAAAAACTTTATATCATTTTAAAATTAAATTTCTTACTCCAGTCAAGAGATACCTGGAGTAAGGGGTAGTTTGGCCTTGGAGTACAAAATGAAGCAGGGAAAAGGCTAACAGAGTTTTGCCAAGAGAATGCATTGGTCATAGCAAACACCCTCTTCAAGAGCACAAGAGATGACTCTACACATGAACATTACCAGATGGCCAACAATGAAATCAGATTGATTATATTCTTTGCAGCCAAAGATGGAGAAGCTCTATACGGCCAGTAGAAACAAAACCAGGACTGATGGTGGTTCAAAAAACGAACTCCTTATTGCAAAATTCAGATCTAAATTGAAGAAAGTAGGGAAAACCACTAGACTATTCGAGTATGACTTAAATCAAATCCCTTATGATTATACAGTGGAAATGACAAATAGATTCAAGCGATTATATCTGATAGTTAGAGTGCCTGAAGAATTATGGACATAAGTTTGTAACATTGTATAGGAGATGGTGATCAAAACCATCCCCATGAAGAAGAAATGCAAAAAGGCAAAATGGTTGAGGAGGTCTTACAAATAGCTGGGAAAAGAAGAGAAGCAAAAGGCAAAGGAGAAAAGGAAAAATTTTCCAAGAGAGTCTTCAACAGGATGTGAACTGAGAACTTCAAGATATATCAAACTGAATTGAGAAAAGGCAGAGGAACCAGCAATTGAATTGCCAACATCCATTGGATCATTGAAAAATCAAGAGAATTTCAGAAAAAAGAACTATTTCTGTTTCATTGACTGTGCTAAAGCCTTTGACTGTGTGGATCACAACAAACTGGAAAATTATTAAAGAGATGGGAATACCAGACCACCTAACCTGCCTGCTGAGAAAGCTGTATGCAGATCAAGAAGCAAGAGTTAGAAACAGACATGGAAAAACAGACTGCTTTCAAACTGGGAAAGGAGAACATCAAGGCTGTTTATTGTCACTTTGCTTATTTAAGCTGTATGCAAAGTACATCATGCAAAATGCCAGGCTGGATGAAGCATAAGCTGGAATCAAGATTGTAGGGAGAAATATCAGTAAGTTCAGATATGTACATGATACCACTCTTAGGGCAGAAAGTGAAGAGGAACTAAAGAGTTTCTTGATGAAAGTGAAAGAGGAGGGTGAAAAAGCCAGCTTAAAACTCAACATTCAAAAAAAAAACAAAGATCATGGCAGCCAGTTTCATCAATCATGGCAAATAGATAGGGATAGCTTCCCTGGTGGCTCAGAGGTTAAAGCGTCTGCCTCCAATGCAGAAGACCCGGGTTTAATCCCTGGATCGGGAAGATCCCCTGGAGAAGGAAATGGTAACCCACTCCAGTATTCTTGCCTGGAGAATCCCATGGACAGAGAAGCCTGGTAGGCTACAGTCCACGGGGTCGCAAAAAATTGGACACGACTGAGCGATTTCACTCACTCACTCACTCACTCACAGTGGAAAAAGTAACAGATTTTATTTTCTTTGGCTCCAAAATCACTGCAGATGGTGACTACAGCCATGATATTAAAAGATGCTTGCTCCTTGGAAGAAAAGCTATGACAAACCAAAGAAGCAGAGACATTACTTTTCTGACAAAGGTCCGTCTAGTCAAAGCTATGGTTTTTCCAGTTGTCATGTCTGGATGAGAATTGGACCATAAAGAAAGCTGAGCACCAAAAAATTGATGCTTTTGAACTGTGGTATTGGAGAAGACTCTTGAGCATCCCTTGGATTGCAAGGCAATCCAACCAGTCCATCCAAAAGGAAATCGGTCCTGAATATTCATTGGAAGGACTGAAGCTGAAGCTCCAATCCTTTAGCCACCTGCTGTGAAGAACTGACTCATTGGAAAAGACCCTGATGATAGGAAAGATTAAGGACAGGATGAGAAGGGGAGGACAGAGAATGAGATGGCATCACCGACTTGATGGACATGAGTTTCAGCAAGCTCCAGCAGTTGGTGATAGACAGGGAAGCCTGGCGTGCTGCAGTCCATGGGGTGGCAAAGAGTTGGACACGACTGAACAACTGAACTGTCTGAAAATTAACTTAGGTGAATGGAAGACAAACGGTTTCAGTCACATTCCTATGGTGCTTGGAATATAAATAAATGTGAACCTGGTAGAGAGCAAAGAAAAAGACACACCTTGAATACCAAAAAGGTAGTGTTAAATATTTATATGTGGTTTTGAATATCCCCCTTCTTCATGTTCAAACCACATGTAATTAATTATTAATTCCTTCTGAGCCTTGATTTCTTCCTTGAAATAATGGAGGAAATAATGCATATTTCACACTTCTATTATCACAATACAAAGTAAGTGAAATGTTTTCAAGTGCTCCATATCTAGCACACAAAGAATTTTTATTATTAGTCTTTTGATCTACCCTCCTTCCCAATACAAGCACTCCTCATGTATACGCATACACCTACAACTGTCTTTGCCTTATTATTAGAAAATTTCAGCTGTTATTTTGTGCTAGATTGAAGCATTTTTATTCATCATAAAATATACTCAGACTGCCCTTTGGGCTAATGAAGCTGAAAGGCTAGCACTGAACCACCATATGGGCTGTGCATGGAGGGGCCTGTTGGAACCATGCATTTAAATCCATTTCATCCTGAGAACAATTAGATGAAACCCTCCAATTCTTCCAGGAGCTTTGAAATGATCACCTGTTGGACCCAGACTCTGGGTAAATTGCTTTCATTTGAATATAATTTGGAATTTGTTCAACTAATCACAGTCTGTTAATTGCATTTTGGAGGAAGAAAGAAATCGAATGAAGTGACTGGTTCTTGTTAGATTTGTGCCAGTCATGGGACTCACTGTGTGACTACAGCATTCTACCTTGTTAATCTCAATAAAAGGTGGACTTTGCAAGCTGTAGTAATTAAATCACCCTTTACAAAACAAAGTAAGTTCTACACTGGAACATTTTATGCTGCTATATTATCTATCTATCTTATACATATTCTATATCCCTACTTATGTTAACCATCTTCTTTATCTAAAATGCCAGATAACAATAATCTAAAGTACTTTGATTATCCAGAGCCATTTATCTGTGGTGCTTTTTCACCTTGGCAAGAGAGGGCATTTTGAATATGATGATGATATCATGCTCCATTTTTCTCCTAATAAATTTTTTTTGGAGTCTGAGGCAATGGAAAGTACATGATCTTTAGTTATTCCAAGCAGAGTTTGAATACCAAAGTTGTGCCAACTATCTAGTTGAGTAAACATGGTAAAAAATATACTACCTTTCTAAGCCTCCGTCTGAAATAAGCAGCTCATATTTTCAGAGATATCATGGGATAAAACTTGAAAACTAATCCCATAGTGAGCAGTTACGGTGCAGTTCTATCAAGTAGAAGCAGTAGTGGTAATAAAGTTATGGTTACATCACATTTTCATAACTTAGAATTTTCACCCCAAGTCTGAAATTCTACCCCAAGTCTGATTTTCTTTTTCCCTCTCAATGATCAGTATTGATTAATCTATTTACTTGTTTGGACCTTTATCTAAATAAATAATATAATTTTATTAAGTACTCAAATTTTTTTTATTAATAATACAAGTGATTATTTTCTTCAAGTAGATTATTCTATACTTTACATAATATGAATAATATACTTTGGTACCAACAAAATTGAATTACTTAGTAGTTCTTATTTTGTTCTTATAAAGACTATATGACTAGAAAACTTGTAAGATGCAATAACAAAAAATAAAGCAGAAATTATCTGCAGTTATCTGCAAGGGGCTTCCCTTGTGGCTCAGCTGGTAAAGCATCTGCCTGCAATGCAGGAGACCTGGGTTTGATCCCTGGGTTGGGAAGATTCCCTTGGAGAAGGGAAATCTTCTACCTACTCCAGTGTTCTGACCTGGAGAATCCCATGGACTGTATAGTCTATGGGGTCACAAAGAGTCAGACACGACTGAGTGACTTTCACTTCATCTGCAATTCCAAAATTAAAAGCTTGTTGGAAAGTATTTTTCCTTATTTTTAAGAAATGCACTTGAATGGATTTCATGAGTTGAAGGCATTGCAGTGTTTCTCCCAGTGCAGCCATTGTGAACTAAACTTCTTAATTCCTTAAAAAAAATAATATTTTAATCACTAGACAGCTATGTGACATGCCAAAGATACCATCCAGTTAGCGTGAAAAAAGAGGTGACATAGCAAGTTGAATGCTGTGTCTGGGGAAAGTGAAAGACCTTTCAAATTGAGCCTTAGTCTAGCTCATTAATAACCCAGTTGTGTAATCAATAACACATAATACCACACATGACTCAAAATGCTGTTTTCACATAACATTTGCGGCATTTTTTTTTCACTAAATATTCTTTGTTCTTAAATTCTGTGCTTGTTATACACTGATTTTTTTTACTTTTTTTTTCTTTTTTTACTATTTCAATTAAGATATGCTTGAACAACTTCATACATAACAATTATGCAGCATTTCTGATTATATCCTATCCATGAATTAGTAGGCCCAGATCTGTGACCATTGTTAAAGATCTAGGTACATATTGACAACATGCTCTCTATAAAGGTTACAGTAATTAGAGGCCTCATTAGGTTATAGTAACAGGAGGTTCCAGCAGCCCTGTATGAGAGAGCCACCACATCATGGAAAGCACTCTGTAATAAGTGGGAAAAAAAAGCTCATTTTGTAAATTAAAAAGACTGACCTTTTTCATGTATTTATTTGGTATTTAATTTTTTTCTTGACAATTACCTTCTTGGATTCTTTGCCCATTTTTCTAAGGGAATCTTAGTGAGTTTTTAAATTGATTTCTAAGAGCTTTTTGTATATCAAAATTATCAACCTTTTCTACTCTATTTATAGCAATAATTTTCTCCCCTTTGCTATGTCCTTTTTTAGATATGTTTGCTTGATACTTTTTCATAAACTTGACTGAATTTTTAAAAAATATTAATTCAGTACAAGAATGGGCCAATGAGTATGCTAATTCACATCCATGATGTAGTTTGTTTACCTTAAAATAAACACACACACACACGCACACACACATGCACACAAATAGAGTTACTTTACATAAAAAAAAAAAAAAAAGTTAATCTGGGAGGAGTAGAGAGTTTCTGCGACTCATGGGATCGCAAAGAGTCAGACACGACTGAGCGACTGAACTGAACTGAACTGAGAGAGTTGCACTTCAGAACAATCGAACTAAAGCAAACCATAGTCAAGTCTGGAGAACACAGGAGAGGGGCTTGCTTTTATAAAAGAAAAAAGGCAGTTGGGAAGGGCTGTTTCAGAGTCCAGGATGACAACACTTTCTCACTGGCTAGACTGTTTGCTGAGCAAAGAAAAATTCTTCCTTCCTATTACTGGGATCTAAATGGTGGTGCATGAGAGCTTCCCCTTCAGGGCTTCCAGACTCTATTTTAAAAGAAGTTTCTTTATTTTTACAGTTTTCCCTTTTGATCAAGATGTTTCCTTGAAGCACTGCTGATCAACAGTCTGATTTGTCATATTTGATGGTTTCATCTTTTGATGTTAGAAAGAACCTTTTCTGATGGTCATGTCCCCCATCCCCACGTTGGAGGGAAGGTGCACAGATTGGAACCAGGAAGGACATATTTGCATAACATGAAAGGGTGGGGGGAGACCTCGCAGGCATTTTCCACCAGAGATAAGCATTAGAGATTATCATTCTTTTTAGTGTATTACTTCTGCAAAGATTTAAAAGCCAACAGGCACAAGCCTCCCATTTATCCCATTATTTAGCAGAATAATGACCCTAGTTTTTGTAATAACAAAAAAGCAGGAGCCAAACCTGAAGTTAACCAGCTAAAGAGGTCAAAGGACCATGAATTTTCAGGTAATGATTTGCAAATGTGCAACAACATATGAGAACACCTCTTCATATCAACCTAATCATATCCGTAACATCCATGGTCTTGAAGGTTATCATTTGGGATTAAAGAGAAGACTAAGGGATCTCTGATATCATGAACAGACTGACTTTTGTGCAACAACTCCAACAATCAGAAAGAGTTCCCCCTTTTTCAGTAGATTGGGCCAAGAAAGAGAGAGTGGAGATAACAGCAAGAAAAAGGTATGCAAACCTGGTTTGGGCATCTTGGGAAAGCTATCTGTTGGGTGCTGTCTGCTTCAATTCCTGGAAATCTTTCTTTCAGGTTGCCAGACCGTGTGCGGGTCCAGTCAGGGCTTATTGTTCTCTTAGAGGTGATACATGAATCCAAGAGTCTATTCCTTGAAGTATTATAGCACAAGGGTTACTTAGCTGTACCTGATAGGGGCCTTTCCAATGAAGTTAAGGAATGATGTTGAAGGTCATCTCACAGAAAGGCACAGTGAAAAGACTACTGAAACATGCTTATTTTCAACAGAAACAATTACGCCTGTATGATATTGAAATGTATCTTCTTTTATCATCTGTTAATCAAAGGAGGCAAGAACTAAGTATATCAGGCATCCTGGGATTATCTCAAAATTGGGGGACTTATGAGTCCCAAAAGGGGTATACATGAGATTTAGAAGGACTAATGACAGTCCTTTGGACAGGGTATTTGAAAGTTTTCTACGGTTTTGCCGATAGAGGTTTAATAACACCATTAGTGCTTTCAATTATCCCTGAGGATTGAAGATGGTAAGCACAGTGAAAGTGCTGAAAACCAGCCAAACAGCACAGACTTGTGGAATCACGTGACTGGTGAAGTGAATCTCCCAGTCACGATGAAGTTTAAGGGAGCTTTCCAAGTGGAGACAGCCTTTTCTGGTAGTATTTTAGCCACAGAAATAGTGGTAGCCTGTCTATGAGAAAAAGCTTCAATCTACTGAGAAAATATATAAATCTTTTCCTTACCAAGACATATTTATATGAATGAGATGAGGGTAGTTCTATAAAATCCAACAGCCAAACCTCAAATGGCCCATTTCTGAATTGTACTTCAGGAAGGTGGGGTGAACAAATTGGGCACTCTTTGTGACCTGGTAACATCTACACACCCGTATTGAGGACCAGTGGTTTAATGAATATGCAGTGGACAATGATGAAAATGTTAGAGTCTTTGGCAAAACTGGATTGTTATTTAGCCCAAGCCAGAGTTCCTTTTATCAAAACAATAGTTACGGAATTTCCAACTTTGTTTTCCCTTTTCTGAGGCCAACGGCTGGACATTTCTAGTTCTAAATTATCATTTGAGGGAACATCCCTTTGGATCACAACAGAGGTTGAATTGTTGGTTCCTTGAGAGTAACATTTGGCAGAAATATTAGCAGGATGGTTTCCTTTAGCCTGTAGGGAATGAAGTTTGGGATTTCCAGGGAACTTGATAATGGCCACAGCAGCTGGCAAGAGTATAGAGTCTAATAATTCCTGGACGTGTTTTCCACAGGAAATGAGGAAGCCTCACTGTTTCTATAATATTCCAAAGTCTTGAGATACTCTAAGGATTCCTATTGTCAGTAGAGATACTTGCATTTTTGCCCTTTGCTAATGTAGGCCTTATTAAGAGTGTCATATTGAGCTGAGGTAGCTGAGAGCATGGGTTTTGCCTCATTGACTTCAAAAGGACATGCAGTAGCATACCCAGCATATACTGACCTTTTTTTTTTTTTCTTCTAAATATCTTTTAAATAAGAACAATCAGTAAATAATAATAAAATCAGAATTATTTAGAGGAATTTTCTATAAGTCATCAAGTCTGGAGGTGATCTGTAGACGACTAGCTGAAAGGTGTTGAGTATGATGGGATTCAGGAGAGCTTCAACTGCGTGAGGTACAAAGATGGTTAGAAGGAATCCCATGACTTTCTTCCAGGATCTTGGCTAAAGGGGCAGTAGAAAGAAAGGCTCTGAGTGAAGGAGGTGATCTTTGTGTTACAGGGTCTAGCTGTTGGTTATAATACTCTATGGGTCAATGTTGTCCCTATGCTTTTGGGCAACTACACCAAGGACATTTTCTTCTTTTACAAATATAAAGAAAGAAAAAAGGAAGTTGACAATTGAGATATCAAGGGCAGAAAAATTTATCTAGTGTTCCATTAGGGTTTCAACAACTATGTCATCCTGATCTTCCCAAATGATAGGGTCAGGTTTATTGGTTTTACTAAAACAAATCAGGTATTGGGTCATAAGAAGGCTATTTGAAATATAATTTTGGCAGTAGCCAGCTGGCCTAAGAAAAATTCTGTTGTTGTTCAGTCTCTCAGTCATGTCCAACTATTTGTGACCTCATGGACTGCAGCACCCCAGGCCTCCCTTCCCTTACTATCTCCCAAAGTTTGCCCAAGTTCATGTCCATTGCATTGGTGATGGCATCCAGCCATATCATCCTTTGAAGCCCTCTTCTTCTTCTGCCCTCAATCTTTCCCAGCATCAGGGACTTTTCCAATGAGTCTGTTTGTATCAGATGACCAGGATACTGGAGCTGCAGCTTAAGCATAAGTCCTTCCAGTGAGTATCCAGGGTTGATTTCCCTTAAGATTGACTGGTTTGATCTTCTTGCAGTCCAAGGGACTCTCAAGAGTCTTGTCCAGCACCACAGTTCAAAGGCATCAGTTCTTTGGCATTCTGCCTTCTTTATGGTCCAGCTCTCACAATTGTAAGTGACAGTTGGGAAGACCATAGCCTTGACTATATGCACCTTTGTCAGCAGAGTAATGTCTCTGCTTTTCAAAACGCTGCCTAGGTTTGTCATAGCTTTCCTATCGAGAAGCAATCATCTGATTTCATGTCGCAGTCATCATGCACAGAGATTTATAACCCAAGAAGAGGAAATCTATCACTACTTCCACCATTTCCTCTTCTATTTGCCATGCAGTAATGGGGCCAGATGCCATGATCTTAGTTTTTGTTTTGTTTTGTTTTTTTTTAATATTCAATTTTAAGCTGGCTCTTTCACTCTCCTTCTTCACCCTCATCAAGAGGCTCTTTAGTTCCTCTTTGCTTTCTGCCACTGGAGTGATATCATCCACATATCTGAGGTTGTTGGTATTTCTCCTGCCTGTCTTGACTCCAGCTTGTAATTCATCAAGCCTGGAATTTCTCATGATGCAGCATATAGGTTAAATAAACAGGGTGAGAACAGACAGCTCTGTTGTACTTCTTTCTCAATCCTGAACCAATCAGTATTTCCATACAGTTTTTTAACTGTTGCTTCTTGCCCCACATTCAGATTTAAGAAAATTTTGAATTGATGCTGAATTTTGGATTTGGAGAAGTTCAGAATGCCACAAAGCCTGTTTGTATCTACATGTAGCCATTGTTCTGAAATCAGGTGTCCAACATATCACACCTGAGTGAGAAAACTGCAATTTATTTTAAGATTTCGTGTCCCCTTAAGACTAAACATTTTCTTTTCTTGTCACTTAGAATATTTTTAATTAAAATTTCATGCTTTAACTGGTGTATTCTGTCTCCCCAAGAAAAGACCTAAAAAGGAGAACAAAGAAGCAGATTATAAGGTGGTCCCCTTACAGGCAAAATAGGATTATTGCAGAGATGAGTGGAGGGAAGGGGAGGCCCCCTGAGCTTCATAATCCTGTTATGGCTTTGAAGCCTTGAAACTCATCCAATAGGGACAAATGTTTAGTATCCTTAAAATTAGCCCATATGTTGCCACAGAAGAAACAAATGAATTTTCCTGAAGTCATTTGATTCACTTTGTTGGGCGTTTTTGTTGCTCTATCAAATTCTAGAACTTTCTTCCCCTTTGGGGAGAAACATTCCAGTGTGATATTTCTGTAAGAAATATCAGCCCAATAAATGAATAGGGGTGGAGAAACCAAGGAGAAAAGGATGAGTATCTCTTGGCCTAAAGAAAGAGAATAGGTTTAGAGATAGGTGTTTATTGAGGTTATTATTAGAGACTCCCACTATTTGAACTGTTTTACTACTTCCAGGCAGTGGCTGTTTAGTAACAGTGAGGTTGAGCACTGAGTGTAGCTCCAGTGTCTATAAGGACAGAGTCATTCCCAATTTGGAGAGTAATTAATATTTCTCCAAGCTGGTTGAGAAGAACAACTGGGAAAAACCATTCCAGCTCCTCAGAATCCCGTAACTGGGAGTTACAAGGATTTGGGGGAAGGCTAATCAGAGAGCTGAAGTTGCCTACAGAACTAAAGCTTATAACAATTTTCTTCCAATGTCATGGCTTTTGCAAAAATTACAATACCAGGAGGGGTTTTGTATGGTTTAGGGGCCTCAGTTTGTTAGAGCTTAAAACTAAGAATTTCAGTGATCTTTCTTTTATCAAGAAAATTAGAGATACCAAGGGAACATTTCATGCAAAGATGGGCACAATAAAGGACAGAAACTGTATGGACCTAACAGAAGCAGAAGATATTAAGAAGAGGTGGCAAGAATACACAGAAGAACTATATAAAAAAGATCTTCATGATCTAACCACGATGGTGTGATCATTCACCTAGGGTCAGAGATCTTGGAATGTGAAGTCAAGTGGACCTTAGGAAGCATCACTATGAACAAAGCTAGTAGAGGTGATGGAATTCCAGTTGAGCTATTTAAAATCCTAAAAGATGATGCTGTGAAAGTACTGTACTCAGTATGCCAGCAAATTTGGAAAACTCAGCAGTGGCCACAGGACTGGAAAAGGTCAGTTTTCATTCCAATCCCAAAGAAAGGAAATCCCAAAGACTGCTCAAACTACTGCACAATTGCACTCATCTCACATGCTAGTAAAGTAATGCTCAAAATTTTCCAAGCCAGGCTTCAACGGTATGTGAACTGTGAACTTCCAGATGTTCAAGCTAGATTTAGAATAGGCAGAGGAACCAGAGGAACCAGTGGAGAAGGCAATGGCACCCCACTCCAGTACTCTTGCCTGGAAAATCCCATGGACAGAGGAGCCTGGTGGGCTGCAGTCCATGGGGTCGATACAAGTCGGAAATGACTGAATGACTTCACTTTCACTTTTCACTTTCATGCATTGGAGGAGGAAATGGCAACCCAGTCCAGAATTCTTGCCTGGAGACTCCCAGGGATGGGGGAGCCTGGTGGGCTGCCATCTATGGGGTCGCACAGAGTCAGACACGATTGAAACAACTTAGCAGCAGCAGCAGAGGAACAGGAGATCAAATTGCCAATATCTGTTGGATCATTGAAATGCAAGAGAGTTCCAGAAAAACATCTACTTCTGGTTTATTGACTATGCTAAAGCCTTTGACTGTGTGGGTCACAACACACTCTGGAAAATTCTTCAAGAGATACAAATACCATACCACCTGACCTGCCTCCTGAGAAATCTGTATGCAGGTCAGGAAGCAACAGTAGAACTGGACATGGAACAACAGACTGGTTCCAAATAGGAAAAGGAGTATGTCAAGGCTGTATTTGTTACCATGTTTATTTAACTGATATGCAGGGTCCATCAAGCTAAATGCTGGGCTGGATGAAACACAAGCTGGAATCAAGATTTCTGGGAGAAATATAAATAACCTCAGATACGCAGATGACACCACACTTAGACAGAAAACAAAATAGAACTGAAGAGCCTCTTAATGAAAGTGAAAAAGGAGAGTGAAAAATTTGGCTTAAAGCTCAACATTCAGAAAACAAAGATCATGGCATCTGGTCCCATCACTTCATGGCAAATAGATGGGGAAACAGTGGCTGACTTTATCTTTTGGGGCTCCCATTCACTGCAGATGGTGACTGCAGCCATGAAATTAAAAGATGCTTGCTCCTTGTAAGAAAATCTGTGACCAACCTAGCCAGCATATTAAAAAGCAGAGACATTACTTTGTCAACAAAAGTCCATCTAGTCAAAGCTATGGTTTTTCCAGTAGTCATGTATGGATGTGAAAGTTGGACTATAAAGAAAGCTGAGTGCTGAAGAATTGATGCTTTTGAACTGTGGTGTTGAAGACTTTTGAAAGTACCTTGGACTGCAAGGAGATACAACCGTTCCGTTCTAAAGGAAATCAGTCCTGAATATTCACTGGAAGGACTAATGCTGAAGCTGAAACTCCAATACTTTGGCCATCTGATGTGAAGAACTGACTCATTTGCAAAGATCCTGATGCAGGGAAAGATTGAAAACAGGAGGAAAAGGGGATGACAGAGGTTGAGATGGTTGGATGGCATCACCGACTCAATGGACATGAGTTTGAACAAGCTTTAGGAGTTGGTGATGGACAGGGAAGCCTGGCATGCTGCAGTCCATGGGTTGCAAGGAGTTGGATATGACTGAGCAACTGAACTATACTGAACTCCTTGTATCAAATCATATAGGGTATGGGCAAGCTGATTTACTAAATTATCTAGAGCTAGAGTGGACATGGTTTCCCATTCCTTCCTGGTCCTTTTAACTCGAAGAGAAAGATGTGGTTCAGCCCAATAATAAACATAGAGTTAAAATCTACCCAAGTAGACTCAACATCTATAAGAAGTCAGGATTTTCTCAAAAATAATTATTTTGAGCTGCCTATAAAAATCCTGCTGGAGAAGGCAATGGCACCCCGCTCCAGTACTCTTGCCTGGAAAATCCCATGGATGGAGGAACCTGGTAGGCTGCAGTCCATGGGGTCACTAAGAGTCGGACACAACTGAGCGGCTTCACTTTCACTTTTCACTTTCATGCATTGGAGAAGGAAATGGCAAACCACTCCAGTGTTCTTGCCTGGAGAATCGCAGGGACGGGGGAGCCTGGTGGGCTGCCGTCTATGGGGTTTCACAGAGTCAGACACGACTGAAGTGACTTAGCAGTAGCATAATAATCCTGCAGGGGCTCACAGACCCTTTGGGTACAAGCTTGAATCTCATTTCAGCTAAGTGTATATATATAAAACAGCTCAAGGGGTTGTTTTCCTATTTGCAGCCTATGGTATTTTTCAGGATCATCCCAATCGTCTGCTTTTATCCATTGTTGAACTTGGCCCTCACCAATAAGCAAGTGAAATGGCTGTTATATATTTGAGAAAGATGGTTGGTAAGTCTGGAAGACTAAATTCCTCAGCATATTTATGACAGTATTTAGTAGCTCTAGGAAAATCTTTGACCATGGTTCATAGTTTGGCTTTAGTTCAGAATAGAGAGAAATTCAGGGCATAGCACCACGATCCTCAAAGGGTCTGATTTTACAAGGGCAGTTTTTCTCAGGAATGAAAAAGAAAGAAGTAAGAAGAAGTTCAGAGAAAGAGGGAAGTTCAGTGAGGTGTTTGGAATATAGAAGTGGGAGGTACAAAGAGGTGCTGTAGAAGAGCACATTAGAGAAGAGGGTGGAAGGCATGAAGAAGCCTCCAATGTTGTTTTTTAAACTCATCTTTCAACCACTTATTTGCCTGGGTCAAGTTATAGATGGTATTTTGGAGAGAGGCAATTGTAGAGTCCTGAATACTTTTGGAAACCTTAAGATATCAATTGAAATAGGCATCCCAATCAGTTTGTTTCATTTTAGAGCATCAGTCCTCTAAATTGGTCCTAAGTAAAGCAAGTTTTGGGAGATTGAAAGTACCCCATAAATGCCATTGGTATTCTAAATGATTTTTGATTGAGTTGGTTCAATTAGCTTAAAATGGGCATGAGGTAAGATCATTGGTTTTAAACATATTAACAAGCCAGAGTTCCATAAGGAGGAATCTCTTAAAAGAATTTAGCAGAGTGAGATCCCACTACTCAAAACTAGAGATTCAGAAAATAGAAAAGTTCTCCCCGGGAAGGACAGTGCCATCAAGAAAGAAAAAAAAAAAAAATTGTTGCAGAGCTCAACTAAAAAGAGGAAGCTTAGGTCCAAGAGAAGGTTTATTGAACCAAAAGAAAAAAGATGACTCTCAGAAGTGAAGAGCAGAGAGGGCTCAACTGGGTACTATACATTGTTCTGAAGGTTCTTAGTTTCTTGAGGATTTGTCTCCTTTGGGTCCCTTTTTAGCTGCCATATAATATTTATCTAAAAAAGTAAAAGCCAGTTACTTTATTTTACCAGCAAAATAAATTTATTTGGAAAAGCAGAGAATTGCAATTCAGGACACGCAAATTATGATAACCGTAGAAAAGTCTAAAGAACAGAGAGAAGGACTTGCTTTATAAAGGGGAAAAAGGAAGTTAGGAAGGGCCACCTTGAAGAATCCAGGGTGATGGCAGCTTCTCATTGGCTGCACTGTTACTGGGAAGGAAAAAGTCTTCCTTCCCACTACTGCGGTCTGAGTAGTGTGTGGTACATGAAGGGTCTCCCTCCAGGGCTTCCTACCCCATTTAAAATGAACATTTATTTATTTTTAATTATTATGTTCACAAATTCAAACATCAAGAACAACCTCTCTGGTAGGTATTTTCAACATTAAAAATAAAAACAATCTGGTAAGTATAGTGATATATGTAGGACTGTATGGAGATTTTAAAAGTTGAAATTACCAACAAGTTCTCTCTAGGTAATATACAGTGATTTTTCCACAATACCTTGAATTAGTACTAAATAAATATTTAAATGCCCTATCTATTTTACATAAACTAATTCAGGTAATTTTATTTTTTTAAATTAATTCATTAATTTTATTTGGAGGATAATTACAGTATTGTGATGGTTTTTGTCATGCAACAACATGAATCAGAATCAGTCACAATTATACATGTGTCCCCCCGATCCTGAACACCCCTCCCACCTCCATCTCCACCCTATTCCTCTGGGTTGTCCAAGAGCGTGCACTGTGGGTAACCTGCTTCATGGATTGAACTAGCACTGGTCATCGATTTTACATATGGTAATGTACATGTTTCAGTGCTATTCTCTTAAATCATACCACCCTTGCCTTCTCCCACTGAATCCAAAAGTCTGCTCTTTATATATGTGTCTCCTTAGTTGCCTTGCATGTAGGATCATTGGTACCATCTTTCTAAATTCGATATATATGCAAATATGCAGTACTTGTCTTTCTCTTTCTGATTTACGTTACTCTGTGTAATATGCTCCAGGTTCATCCACGTCATTAGAACTGACTCAAATGTGTTCCTTTATATAGCTGCATAATATTCTATTGCATTTATGTACAAGTTCAGTTCAATCGCTGTCATGTCTGACTTTTTGCGACCCCATAGACTACAGCAGGCCAAGCCTCCCTGTCCATAACCAACTCCAAGAATTTACTCGAACTCATGTCCATCGAGTAGGTGATGCCATCCAACCATCTCATCCCCTGTCGTCCTCTTCTCCTTCCACCTTCAAACTTGCCCAGCATCAGAGTCTTTTCAAATGAGTCAGTATTTCCCATCAGGTGGCCAAAGTATTGGAGTTTCAGCTTCAGTATCAGTCCTTCCAATGAATATTCAGGACTGATCTCCTTTAGGATGGACTGGTTGGATCTTCTTGCTGTCCAAGGGACTCTCAAGAGTCTTCTCCAACACCACAGTTCAAAAGCATCAATTCTTTGGCACTCAGCTTTCTTCACAGTCCAACTCTCACATCCATACATGACTACTGGAAAAAAATGTAGCTTTGGCTAGACAGACCTTTGTTGAAAAAGTGATGTCTCTGTCTTTTAATGTGCTTTCTATGTTGGTCATATCTTTTCTTCCAAGGAGCAAGCATCTGTTAATTTCATGGCTGCAGTCACCATCTGCAGTGATTTTGGAGCCCCCAAAAATAAAGTCAGCCACTGTTTCTCCATCTATTTGCCATAAAGTGATGGGACTAGATGCCATGAACTTAGTTTTCTGAATGTTGAGCTTTAAGCCAACTTTTTCACTCTCTTCTTTCACTTTCATCAAGAGGTTCTTCAGTTCTTCTTCGCTTTCTGCATAAGTGTGGTGTCATCTGCATATCTGAGGTTATTGATATTTCTCCTGCCAATCTTGATTCCAGCTTTTGCTACATCCAGCCCAGCATTTAGCATGATGGATTCTGCATATCAGTTAAATAAGCAGGGTGACAATATACAGCCTTGACGTACTCCTTTCCCCACCTGGAACCAATCTGTTGTTCCATGTCCAGTTCTAACTGTTGCTTCCTGACCTGCAAACAGATTTCTCAGGAGGCAGATCAGGTGGTATGACTTCTCATCTCTTTAAGAATTTTCCAAAGTGTGTTGTGATCCACACAGTCAAAGGCTTTGGCATAGTCAATACAGCAGAAGATGTTTTTCTGGAACTCTCTTGCTTTTCCTAGTGATCCAAGGGATGTTGGCAATTTGATATCTGGTTCCTCTGCCTTTTCTAAACTAGCTTGAACATCTTTCAGTTCATGGTTCACGTACTGCTGAAGCCTGGCTTGGAGAATTTTGAGCGTTACTTTACTAGTATGTGGAATGAGTGCAATTGTGTGGTATCGCATTCTTTGGTGTTGCCTTTCTTTTGGATTGGAATGAAAACTGACCTTTTCCATTGCTGTGGCCACTGCTGAGTTTTCCAAATTTGCTGGCATATTGAGTGTAGCACTTTCACAGCATCATCTTTCAGAGTTTGAAATAGCTCAACTGGAATTCCATCATGTTCACTAGCTTTTTTCATAGTGTTGCTTCTTAAGGCCCAGTTAACTTCTCATTCCAGGATGTCTGGCTCCTGGTGAGTGATCACACCATCGTGATTATCTGGGTCATGAAGATCTTTTTTTATATAGTTCTTATAGTATTCTTGCCACCTCCTCTTAATATTTTCTGCTTCTGTGAGGTCCATACCATTTATGTCCTTTATTGTGCCCATCTTTGCATGACAAGTTCCCTTGGTATCTCTAGTTTTCTTGAAGAGATCTCTAGTCTTTTCCATTCTATTGTTTTCCTCTATTTCTTTACATTGATCACTGAGGAAAGCTTTCTTATCTCTCCTTGATATTCTTTGGAACACTGCATTCAGATGGATATATCTTTCCTTTTCTCCTTTGCCTTTTGCTTCTCTTCTTTTCATAGCTATTTGTAAGGCCTCCTCAGACAAACATTTTGACTCTCTTTTTCCTGGGGATGGTCTTGATGACTGCCTCCTATACAATCACACAAACCTCTGTTCATAGTTCTTCAGTCACCCTGTATATCAGATCTAAGCCCTTGAGTTCAGTTCAGTTCAGTCGCTCAGTAGAGTCCGACTCTTTGCGACCCCATGAATCGCGGCAAGCCAGGCCTCCCTGTCCATCACCAACTCCCGGAGTTCACCCAGACGCACGTCCATTGAGTCAGTGATGCCATCCAGCCATCTCATCCTCTGTCGTCCCCTTCTCCTCCTGCCCCCAATCCCTCCCAGCATCAGAGTCTTTTCCAGTGAGTCAACTCTTCACACGAGGTGGCCAAAGTACTGAAGTTTCAGCTTTAGCATCAGTCCTTCCAAAGAATACCCAGAGCTGATCTCCTTCAAAATGGACTGGTTGGATCTCCTTGCAGTCCAAGGGACTCTCAAGAGTCTTCTCCAACACCACAGTTCAAAAGCATCAGTTCTTCAGCACTCAGCCTTCTTCACAGTCCAACTCTCACATCCATACATGACCATAGGAAAAACCATAGCCTTGACTAGACGGACCTTTGTTGGCAAAGTAATGTCTCTGCTTTTGAATATGCTATCTAGGTTGGTCATAACTTTCCTTCCAAGGAGTAAGCGTCTTATAATTTCATGGCTGTAGTCACTATCTGCAGTGATTTTGGAGCCCCCAAAAATAAAGTGACACCATTTCCACTGTTTCCCCATCTATTTCCCATGACGTGATGGGATTGGATGCCGTGATCTTCGTTTTCTCAATGTTTAGCTTTAAGCCAACTTTTTCACTCTCCACTTTCACTTTCATCAAGAGGCTTTTGAGTTCCTCTTCACTTTCTGCCATAGGGTGGTGTCATCTGCATATCTGAGGTTATTGATATTTCTCCCGGCAATCTTGATTCCAGCTTGTGTTTCTTCCAGTCCAGCGTTTCTCATGATGTACTCTGCATATAAGTTAAATAAACAGGGTGACAAAATACAGCCTTGACGAACTCCTTTTCCTATTTGGAACCAGTCTGTTGTTCCATGTCCAGTTCTCACTGTTGCTTTCTGACCTGCATACAGATTTCTCAAGAGGCAGGTCAGGTAGTCTGGTATTCCCATCTCTTTCAGAATTTTCCACAGTTGATTGTGATCCACACAGTCAAAGGCTTTGGCATAGTCAATAAAGCAGAAATAGATGTTTTTTCTGGAACTCTCTTGCTTTTTCCATGATCCAGTGGATGTTGGCAATTTGATCTCTGGTTCCTCTGCCTTTTCTAAAACCAGCTGGAACATCAGGAAGTTCACGGTTCACATATTGCTGAAGCCTGGCCTGGAGAATTTTGAGCATTATTTTACTAGCGTGTGAGATGAGTGCAATTGTGCGGTAGTTTGAGCATTCTTTGGCATTGCCTTTCTTTGGGATTGGAATGAAAACTGACCTTTTCCAGTCCTGTGACTTTTCCAGTCCTGTGGCCACTGCTGAGTTTTCCAAATTTGCTGGCATATTGAGTGCATCACTTTCATAGCATCATCTCTCAAGAAGCCCTTGGATCTATTTGTTATTTCCATTGTATAATCATAAGGGATTTGATTCAGGTCTTACTTGAATGGTCTAGTGGTTCTCCCTAATTTCTTCTATTTAAGTCTGAATTTGGCAATAAGGAGTTCATGATCTGAGCCACAGTCAGCTCCCAGTTTTGTTTTTGCTGATTGTATAGAGCTCCTCCTTCTCTGGCTGCAAAGAATATAATCAAACTGATTTTGATATTGACCATCTGGGGTTGTCCATGTGTAGAGTCTTCTCTACACATGTTGTTGGAAGAGGGTGCTTGCTATGACCAGTGCATTCTCTTGGCAAAACTCTATTAGCCTTTGCCCTGCTTCATTCCATATTCCAAGGCCAAATTTGCCTGTTACTCCAGGTATTTCTTGACTTCCTACTTTTCCATTTCTGTCCCCTATAATGAAAACAAGATCTTTTTTGAGTGTTAGCTCTAGAAAGTCTTGTAGATCTTCAAAGAACCGTTCAACTTCAGATTATTCAGCATTATTGGTCAGGGCATAGACTTGGTTTACTGTGATATCAAATGGTTTGTCTAAGAAATGAACAGAGATCATTCTGTTGTTTGGGGGATTTCATCCAAGTACTGCATTTCATACTCTTTTGTTGACTATGATAGCTACTCCATTTATTCTAAGGGATTCTTGCCCACAGTAGCAGATATAATGGTAATCTGAGTTAAATTCACCCATTGCAGTCCATTTTAATTTGCTGATTCCTAAAATGTTCATGTTCCCTCTTGCCATCTCCTGTTTGACCACTTCCAATTTACCTTGATTCATGGACCTGACATTCCATGTTCCTGTGCAATATTGTTGCTCTGTACAGTGTTGTACTTTACTTCCATCACCAGTCACATCCACAACTGGGTTTGGTTTTGCTTTTGCTCTGTCTCTTCATTCTTTGTGGAATTATGTCTCCACTGATCTCCAGTAGCATACTGGGTACCTACCAACCTGGGGAGTTCATCTTTCAGTGTCCTATCTTTTTGCCTTTTCATACTGTTCATGGGGTCCTCAAGGCAGGAATACTGAAATGGTTTGCCATTCCCTTCTTCAGTGAACCACGTTTTGTCAGAACTCTCCACCATGACCCATCCATCTTGGGTGGCCCTACTCGCCATGGCTCACAGTTTCATTGAGTTACACAAGGCTGTGGTCCATGTGATCAGAATGGTTAGTTTTCTGTGATTGTGGTTTTCAGTCTGCCCTCTGATGGAAAAGGATAAGAGGCTTATGGAAGCTCCCTAATGGGAGAGACTGACTGAAGGGGAAACTGGGTCTTGTTCTGAAGATTGGGGCCATGCTCAGTAAATCTTTAATCCAGTTTTCTGTTGAAGGGTGGGTCTATGTCCTCTCCCTGTTATTTGACCTGTGGCCAAACTGTGGTGGAGGTAATGAAGATAATGCTGACCTCCTTCAAAATGTCCCATGCATGCACTTATGTATTCAGTGACCCCAACCCTGCAGCAGGCCACCGCCAACCCATGCCTCTGCTGGAGACTCCTGGACACTCACAGGCAAGTCTGGGTCAGTCTCTTGTGGGGTCACTCCTCCTTTCTTCTGGGTCCTTTTGTGCACAAGGTTCTGTTTGTGCCTTCCAAGAGTCTGTTTCTCCAGTTTTGTGTAAGTTCTGGCAGCTCTACAGTGGGGTTAATGGCAACCTCCTCCAGGAGAGCTTATGCCATACCCAGGTCTACTGCACCCAGAGCCCCTGCTCCTGCGGCAGTTCACTGCTGACCCGTACCTCCACAGGAGACACCCAAATACAGTTCTGTCTCAGTCTCTGTGGGGTCTCTGGGTCCTATATATACAACAACTTCTTTATTCATTCTTCTTCCAGTGAACATCTAGGTTGTTTTCATGTCCTAGCTATTGTAAATAGTGCTGCAGTGAACACTGGGGTATATGTGTCTCTCAATTCTAGTTTCCTCAGAGTGTATGCCCAGCAATAGGATTGCTGGGTCATATGGCAGTTCTATTCCCAGTTTCTTAAGGAATCTCAGCACTGTTTCCATAGTGGCTGTACCAGTTTGCATCCCCACAAACAGCGTAAGAGGGTTTTCTTTTCTTCGTACCCTCTCCAGCATTTGTTTGTAGACTTTTTGATAATGGCCATTCTGACTGGTGTGAGATGATAACTCGTTGTTTTTATTTGCATTTCTCTAATAATGAATGCTGGAGAAGGAAATGGCAACCCACTCCAGTGTTCTTGCCTGGAGAATCCCAGGGACGGGGGAGCCTAGTGGGCTGCCGTCTATGGGGTCGCACAGAGTTGGACATGACTGAAGCGACTTAGCAGCAGCAGCAGCAATAATGAGTGCTGTTGAGCATCTTTTCATGTGTTCTTCACTATCTGTATGTCTTCTTTGGGGAAATGTCTGTTTAGGTCTTTCGTCCACTTTTTCATTGCGTTGTTCATTTATTCTGGTATTGAGCTGCTTGAGCTGCTTGTATATTTTGGAGATAAATTCTTTGTCAATTGTTTCATTTGCTATTATTTCCACCCATTCTGATGGGTGTCTTTTCACATTGCTTGTAGTTTTCTCCATTGTCCAAAAGCTTTTAAGTTTAATTAGGTCCCAATTGTTTATTTTTATTTCTGTTTTTGTTTCCATTACTCTGTGAGGTGGGTCATAGAGGATCTTGCTGTGATTTATATCGGAGAGTGTTCTGCCTATGCTTTCCTCTAGGAGTTTTGTAGTTTCTGGTCTTATATTTAGGTCTTTAATCCATTTTGAGTTTCCTTGAATTTGTACTAAATAAGCATTAAAATTCCCTATCTATTTTATATGAAGTAATTCAGGTAATTTTCTTAATTACTCTAGAAGGTACTTGGTGCTATTATAATCATCTTAGAGATCAAAAAACTGTGACTCAGAGAGTTACTATTCTTTCCAAAAATAAGGTGGAAGCCAGTTTCTTAATATCTGCACTTGATGTAAACAAGTTAAAAACCATGCAATGATAAACATAAATATGAAAAGAACCCTGCCAGGTCACAGTGAGTTAATGTTTACTAGTTCAATAATTGGAGAAGGAAATGGTGACCCACTCCAGTGTTCTTGCCTGGAGAACCCCAGGGACGAGGGAGCCTGGTGGGCTGCTGTCTATGGGGTCGCACAGAGTCAGACACGACTGAAGTGACTTAGCAGCAGCAGCAGCAGCAGTTCAATAAATCTCATGGCCATTTGATCAAAACTAGATAGCATATCAAGATATCTCTAAACTTTAAAAGCCATTGCTAATTTTAAAAAATAGTTATTTTGTATATAATTTGCTCTTATTTACTGTGAACAAGCACTATCTGCATCCTAAATATTTGATTTTCAGAAAAGTGTTTAAAAATAGCACCCTGATACCAATCTTATTTCACTATTTAGAAACAAAACAGGAGAAAGATCAAAATTACTTCTGATTTTTAAAATCACATATTTCAAAGATTTCAAGCTTTAGATGTGGTGGAAGTGAATAAAATATATCATCATGAGAACTTGTTGGCAAACCATTCCTTTTAAACATCTCATTTAAATTTGATTAAAATACATTTATTATAACTGGACAAAAGTCAAAGTTTAAAAATAGTCTCAGCTATTAAACATTCCTAAGAGATATACATCATGATGCACTTTATTCACGGTAATAGTATGGTCTCCCTGACCCTTTCTGCATTGTCTAACACATGGTAGATAAGTATCTGTCAAGCAAATGAATGAATTAAATCTTTTCTGATATCAATCCCATGATGTTTTACACATGATGTGCCCATTCAGTCTTCTTTCTTTATAAGATGATTTAGTGCTCTGGTTTCAGGGTATTAATAACCTGCATGTATATGTTTCTTGATCAGTGTTCCCTGATAGACAGTAGACCTGAAGTCAGGCATAGCTATTCCATTCTCTGAAGTACCCATATAGCTTCACACACTGTCATAAAATTCAGAATCTCAGTCTATATGTGCTTAATGGATTAATGCAGATCTTGGCATCCAGGGAAGAGAGGAAGTATGGAATTAATGATGTGATTTGAGGTTTCATCAGACAGTATAGGGGTATTTGAGACCTAAGAGGTAAAGAGTTGAACATTTCTATTTTTAATAGCAGTATTTTTCTAACTTTGGTCTATTCTTAAACTCTCTATTCTATTCTTTTATAAATTGTTAAAATCCTTTTGAAAATTGAAATATCTTTCTTTTCTCCTTTCTCCTGCTTAACACCTGCCAATTCTGAAGGCTTCAATTTAATGTTCAAGTCCCTTTTCAAAATAAAATTGAAAATATCACCCTTGGTTGAGAGTGTGTGTATTGAAGAACAAAAGCTTAGAATAGCTTGCAGTACTAGTATTTTTTTTTTTAATCTAAGTGGCTTAAAAAATAAAACTTCCACATTGGATACTCAGCCCTAAGGAAAAAATAACTAGCAAAAAATACAGAAAAAAAATTAAGAAGCTGAATGGTCTTGACAGCCGCTTTGAACAATGCACTATTCTGTAGGGAAAGCTATGAATAATGAAGAACCCTTCTGGAACGATTAAAAAGGTGAAGTCCCAGCCTTCAGTCTCAAATGCCTATGTTTCTTGTCCACTTCCCCTTTTGCTACAACAGAAATAATGTTAATAATGATAATGACTTTAAAGGACTGGGATGACCTACAAGTTGGGGACTTTGATTTTCCTCAGTTGCTATCTTGTTTATCATGACTGTGCAGATTAGGTCTCATAACTTCCAGGGCATCTTTGGTGGATGAATTAATATTATTTCATTGGCTTCCCACTGTTGATACTTCCAACCAGAGTGATTGAAGACAGTCCTGGAGGAGCCCTTCAGGAAGCAATAAAATCATCTTTACAAACAGCTTTTCAGAGAGAAAGGAGAGGAGATGAACATACTTGCTTTTTGATATGTCCATTTGCCAATTACATGCATCTCATTTAGTGTTCACTTCTGTCCTTTATATATTAGTATCACCTCAGAAAGTTAACTCAGCCAACTGTATTAAATGTGAAAATGCCTTTAATTTATGAATGAGTTCATTTGATTATTGGCTATATTTAATGAACATCTACTATGTGCAAATATTGTTCTAGAACAGGGGTTAGCAGGGACTTCCCTGGGAATACAGTGTTTAGGATCTATGCTTCCAAGGCCAGAGCTGTGTGTTTAAGCTGTAAGATCCCACATGCTGTGCAGTGTGGCCAAAAACAAAACAAAACAAAACAGGGGTTAGCAAACTTTTTTCCATTAAGGGTTGGATAGTAAATATTCTTATTTTGAAAGTCTCTGTCACCTTGACTCAACTCAGGCAACTGTAGCCAAAGTGGCTACAGATAATATGGACAGGAATTATGTCCCAATAAAATTTATTTTCAAATACAGGAGGTGGAATGTATTTGGCAAGATCCCTGAATCAGGAAGAGCCCTTGAGAAGGGAATGGCTACCTACTCTAGAATTCTTGCCTGGAGAATTCCATGGACAGAGGAGCCTGGAGGGCTACACTTCATGAGGTCACAAAGAGTTGGACATGACTGAGCAACTTTCACTTATTCTAAACACTGAGGATGTAGTAGTAATGAAATAAAGTGACTTCTTTTATGAGCTTTTATTCTACCATAAGCAGGCAGATGATAAACACACATATCATATATTAAATAATAATAAATACATGATAGCAAAACAAGTCAGAGTTTGAGGCTAGAGAATGACTCTTTTCCATGATGTCAATTATACTCCATTCAAGTTGCTTAAAAGTGCATCCTGGGGTTTGCTTTATTGATGTACTTTTAACATTCTCTCAACTCAAACATCCTTTAGCTATTCTGAAATAACCCTAAAACTTCAAAATTACCAAGTGGTTGATAAATCAAAACGCCTAGCTGATATATCCAATGGACATTCCTTACCTCAATTTAATATATTCCACTTTCTCCTTTTTGAAACTCCTTCTTTTCTTATCCTCTACTATAGTTTTAGCTTAGTTCCTGTCTGCTTTAGATGACCTTTATCAAAATCCTCCTTTTAGGTTTTTTTCCCTCCACGCAATTCCATAAAACGACCTTTTAGCACTCTTCTCAGTCTACATATTCTCCTTTAGGGACCTCTTTGACTAGCATGGCTTTAGCTGCCAGCTTTATAGACCATTCCCCAAATCTCCATCTCTGGCATACACTTACCTCCTGAATGTTGAACTCATATTTTCAGCTCCGTGGAAAATCTCCTTTTGCCTACCACACAGTTGCCTCAAACTCAACATGCTAAAACCTAATATACCCGAACATTGTTTCTCTTCCTCTATTTTCTTTCTCAATGAGCAGTCTCCAGTCATCCAGTCCTGGGTGAGAAGTTATCTGCTGACTCATCAGCAGAGTTGGACCTAAGTTAACCATAATTATGTAAGACTAATAGTGGTAAAAACTTAATGCTCAACATTATCTTGTAGAAAAAGAATGGCTTATGCAGTTGCCAAAAGCAGATTCTCATCCCAGTTTTATGATGTATTAAGTGAACTACAATTTCATAACTCTGCAGAATCTTTGTTCTCTTATCATTATAACTACCTTCTTCGAAATGACAATATAAATGTGATATGATACATAAATCTAAAATTCTGCTAGCATTGTATATGTTCACAAATAAATATTTTATCCCTCATCTCTTCCCTCCTTTCCCTTTTACAATTTTTTAAAACATCTTATATGATCTTACAGTAAGCAAGAAAAATACATATAGAGATGAATGTAACTAGGTCCTTGCTTTAGCAGCTCAATGTTAAGTTGTGTGCATATGTGTGGGAGTGAGAAGAATATAAATAAATAACAAAATGCAGTGTAGCACAAAATTATATGTGTTAGTTCAGTTTCTTACCTATTCATGGTCTCCTGAGCCCATAATTAGTTCAGGGTCATACAACACAGACATTCAAACAGTGTTCACAATTTAGGGTCATTCTTTTGATTTTATTTGAATAAACTATGACACATTTACTTCTCAAAATCTGACCCATCAAAGGTAATCAAAGGAGTAAGTGACATGAAACATGGTGTCTTGAATGGACTTATGGAGATGGGCACTGAGTTTTGTGATCACAGGCAAATTATCTAAATTCTCTAATCCTCATGGAAATAATGGCACTGACTTCAGAAAACTATTCTGAGAAATTAAATCAGATGATGCATGTTATTTCTTAGCACGGTGAATGGCACACAATACATAGTTAATAGAGGATAGTCATTATTATTGTTATTATATTGATAAAATTAATTTCTGTTATTCTCAGCCTGAGATGAACTATCCATAGTATGTGTGGGTGTGTGTATGCATGATTTATTTATAAAATTCAGTCAGCCTTTCTTGGTATGTCCCATAAGAGGAAGCTGATGTACTGTTCTTCCTCACAACGAAGTCAATGCGTCCAGTGAGGGGAACTTGAGTTGGAGTTGTAGTTAGAAGTACTGAAAAGAAGCTGCCTGTCTCTGGCTTGTGAGGATGGGAACACTTCAACTGGTTGTTATTACTGTGCTGTGACTTAGTCTTTCTTTTCATCCATTGTCATGTAGATAAAATAATGATGAAACAACACCATGGGAGAATAAAACATATACCTCTCTAGTCCTCCTCTCTGGTTCACGATCATCTCTTCATTTATTTGACAAGGAAGAACAATTATCTTTCCCTCTAATATCTGTGGTTAGTGTTGCTTATTTATTATTTTAATTGGCAGTGAACTCCGGGGATGAAGTGTGTCGCAGGCAATCAGGCATTACTTTATACAGCCCTCAGAAGGCATAGGACATTGTGCCAAATGGTGAGCTACTTTCATTAATAACAATAAAAGCTACTCCTGCAACTCCTTCTATCTAAATATCTCCCCCAGATGTTCTGCTATCATGTTAACAGACCTCTGCTAGAACAGTGTGGGCAAACAAACTAGCCATGAAGATGGTGGAGAAGCACTTTAGGGAAATGACTAAAAATGCCTTCATTTTCCGTTTCGCTGACCAATGGGATCTCCCAAAGGAAAATATGAAGCTCTCCAGCTGTCACTGCTGTGTTTGAATCCGTCTTTGTGTCTTGGACAGCAGAAATAGCCGAAAGGCATGGACAAATTTGGAAGACTTTTTAAAAGAGAAACAAACATGAGCAGTCCAGAGAAAGAAGGAATTAGACTAAAAGCAAACTGTGAATCCATCTCCCTAGGTCTCACCATGTCCCTTGGGAATGGGAATGGGACGTTTCTGCATCATTCTCTGAAGCAAATATAGAGTATATCATTGTTTCTATATGTGAGGAGCTAGGGCCTGGAAGAGAGAACACGTCTTCCAGAAGCAGCTCTCATCACCTACATTCATTTTCTCAAACTAGGACAGACCACTCCTGGGAACCAAGGTCGAGAGTTAGAGGTATCTTTTGTGTAACAACAAAAAAGAAAGTGTAGTAAATAGACAACATTTATTGAACATACTTTGTAACATTATGCACAATAATAATTTTCACATTAAACCAATGAGATAGTGTATTTGTTGTTGCCATTTCATGCTTTTCTACTGATGAGGAAAGTGAAGCTCAAAGTGATGTAAATAACTTGTCCAAGGACTTGAAGCTAGTGAATGGAAAAGTGGCATTCAAACCCAAGATGCTTAATTACAAAACCTGATTCCTTATCTCTTCTGTCTAATCAATATTAAGCAGTAATAAGTAAATTAAGATCAGATCAGATCAGTCGCTTGGTCCTGTCTGACTCTTTGCGACCCCATGAATCACAGCACGCCAGGCCTCGCTGTCCATCACCAACTCCCGGAGTTCACCCAGATTCACGTCCATCGAGTCAGTGATGCCATCCAGCCATCTCATCCTCTGTTGCCCCCTTTTCCTCTTGCCCCCAATCCCAGCATCAGAGTCTTTTCCAATGAGTCAACTCTTCACAGGAGGTGGCCAAAGTACTGGAGTTTCAGCTTTAGCATCATTCCTTCCAAAGAAATCCCAGGGCTGATCTCCTTTAGAATGGACTCGTTGGATTTCCTTGCAGTCCAAGGGACTCTCAAGAGTCTTCTCCAACACCACAGTTCAAAAGCATCAATTCTTCGGTGCTCAGCCTTCTTCACAGTCCAACTCTCACATCCATACATGACCACAGGAAAAACCATAGCCTTAACTAGACAAATCTTTGTTGACAAAGTAATGTCTCTACTTTTGAATATGCTCTCTAGGTTGGTCATAACTTTCCTTCCAAGGAGTAAGTGTCTTTTAATTTCATGGTTGCAGTCACCATCTGCAGTGATTTTGGAGCCCAGAAAAATAAAGTCTGACACTGTTTCCACTGTTTCCCCATCTATTTCCCATGAAATGATGGGACTGGATGCCATGATCTTCATTTTCTGAATGTTTAGCTTTAAGCCATCTTTTTCACTCTCCACTTTCACCTTCATCAAGAGGCTTTTTAGTTCTTCTTCACTTTATATAGTTTATTAAAATGAATTGGCTATACCTTATTGTTGAATAATTATCATGTTTTGTGTTGCTGCTACTGTTTTAGACAACTTTCTGCTTCATGATGAGTTGATTTGGCCTGTATAATCAGACCCTGTGTTATGGAGCATCATCTCTCTCAGCAGAGATATTTCTAAGGGAATTTTGAGAAATACCGTTGAAAGCTTTTTTTTTCTTTTTTAGTGGAAATAAAGCTATTTAAATTTTGTTTTAAAAGTCTAATTTTAATCCAGATTAAACAAGCAAGCAGAAAAGTAAGAAAGCTACCTGTATTAGTAGACATAGATGTACTGAATGTAAAAGAGTGGGTTATTAGTATAAATATTTACATGCATATTTATAAGCAATCCTTTGGTACATTGTCTTTTATTTAGTTTGAAAAGTATTTCTGACATTAAGTAAAGCACAGTAGAAAATAAATGTATGAAGAGCTAAGCAGTCTGTGGCATATTAGGAGTATTGATAATATTTGACAAAGATTGAGTAATATTGCCCAATCAGTTGATCTCCCTGAAACATATCCCTAAAAGGAGCTGGGAATACATTGAAAAGCAGCTAAATGATTAAAAAAGAATCCTATATGATAACATATTAGATTGATATATGTCCTATATGATAGTCCTATATGATAACTTAATAGATTAGTTATCTTGATAACTTAAAAGGTTAACTTATTAGTTCCCAATGCCTTCCTGTAAAATTCTGATTAAGCTGGATGAAAACATGTGACTTAGGATCTAAGATCTAAGTAGAACCTCTCACTCTCTTAAAGAAAAGAAGACTGGTCTGACTGTCTCTGACTTATTTGGTTAGGAACCCAATTCAATGACCAGCACCCTTAGCCTTGTATACTGAGGGAAAAGCAGTCTTGGATCCACTTATCAACTTAGGTACACAGTGAGTACAGGAAATAGAACAGAGCTCAAGTCAGCCATAGGCTGGTATGTGACCTTTTAGAATACATTGACCCAGTGATTCCAAGTCAATATGCTGGGCTACTCTGTATCAGGTTAGCAACTTCTCCCTTCCTGGAGAAGACTGAGGAGTGAAGGAGCAAAGAGGCAGTACTTGGACTGAGGGCAAAGCTTCCTACCTCTCTTCTGCCTGTGTGGCTGAGTCTGTTAACCTGGCTCAGTGCAGCAGTCACTTCTGTGATGGAGCAGGTGTGGATACTGTTAGGATTTGGAGGCAACCCTGTCCCTGTATCCACATGCCTATCATTCAGGTTTGGTCATTGTCCTCACCTTTCCTTGATAGTGTGACGGTTTTACCAAAATGCCTTAATGAGTCTGCTGCTGCTGCTGCTAAGTTGCTTCAGTCGTGTCCGACTCTGTGCAACCCCATAGATGGCAGCCCACCAGGATCCCCCGTCCCTGGGATTCTCCAGGTAAGAACACTGGAGTGGGTTGCCATTTCCTTCTCCAATGCATGAAAGTGAAAACTGAAAGTGAAGTCACTCAGTCGTGTCCGACTCTTCGCGACCCCATGGACTGCAGCCTACCAGGCTCCACCATCCATGGGATTTTCCATGCAAGAGTACTGGAGTGGGGTGCCATCGCCTTACAATAATTAATGTCAAAGCCACATTGAAAATTAAGCTAAAGCTTCACACTCCCTTCTAAATCTACTTTCTAAATTATGTCTTGCTGTGTTCTCTAGATTAGCTTGCCTAAATAGGCTCAATATCATAATGCTTTCTAACATGAACTATCCTTGGCCTCCTTTAATAATCAAAAAAGCAATATAGATATAAAATTCAACTTACCCCTCACCTATGAGATAATTTAAGCTTCAAATTTTTTCTTATTTCCCTTGTTTTTTCTAGAAGCCCTCTCAGTTCTGGCCAGCCTGTGCTGTGTCTTCAGCAGCTGCACGTCAAGGGTCATTTTACCCTAAAATAGGCATACTTCTGCACACTCTGACATTGAATAACTGAAATAGCCCTAATTCCTCATGTGTTCATTTATCCAAAATTTAGTAATTCAGCAAAAATGTAGAGCAACACCAGACCTATACCCCCCGAAACTTAGGAAGATGACATAGCTTCTACATCAATAGACTTTCCCAAGCAAAGGTGATGTTTCCTTCTTGTTTCTATGTAAATCTCTAGTTATCTAGCAAAATCAAAATAGAGAAAGCAAGAGAAAAAAGTAGTTATTTTTGGTTTTTTCTTTACTTAGATCATGGAATATGTACACATCTTCTAAGGTCTCAGTGTTGTACAGTCTTTGGAATAAGCACCTCAATGTCATGGGCTTCTCTCTGAAGATTCAGAAGCCCCTCTAAGCCCTGTAGTATTTCTACAAGTCTTTACCTTCAGAAATACCATAGTAAATATGTTATTTGCTATATATCCCCCCAAATCCTTGCAACTTATTAGTTTATGTTATAACTCCCATTAACCTTCATACTTCAATAAAAGCACAAAATTTCCATCACTTCTGTTAATCTTGAATCCCATCTGCTCTAGACAGTTCCTGTCTCCAACAATTCCAATTGAGAAACAAGATGAAGGGGGATTGAGTGAGAGAAATCCTGAAAGGAAAACAAGCAAGAAAATAAAAATACCAACAATGAGCAATTAATCTGTGAAACCTCCCCTGGTCCTGCAGAAACAATCCATTGTTCGCAGTTCTCACGTACTGGTGGTCTGCCGCTACATACAGCCTGGAGGCCTCGCCTGCATCAGTGGACTGGAAACAGGGTAGAGAGGGTGATGTCCAGCTGGGGTAATAAAACTCTTCTAAGAATCAGTGTTTGACAAATCTGTGAACAATACTTCTGTAGGAGGTGTATATTTTCTCCCTGGACATCTAGTTTACCTTAACAACAAAGACAGTTGTCCTTGGTCTAAAGTCTGTAAGAGAATCTGCTCTTATCTTCCTTGTTCCTCTGATAGTCAATTCTGTCTAGGTTTGCTAAATACAGCAGCCTAATTTCTCCATGTCACGCTACTGCAAAGTCGCTTCAGTCGTGTCTGACTCTGTGCAACCCTATAGATGGCAGCCCACCAGGCTCCCCTGTCCCTGAGATTCTCCAGGCAAGAACACTGGAGTGGCTTGCCATTTCCTTCTCCAATGCATGAAAGTGAGAAGTGAAAGTGAAGTCGCTCAGTCGTGTCCGACTCCTAGAAACCCCATGGACTGCAGACTACCAGGCTCCTCCATCCATAGGATTTTCCAGGCAAGAGTACTGGAGTGGGGTGCCATTGCCTTCTCCGCTCCATGTCATAGTATGTTCTAAATACCTCGGGAAGCTCTGCTTATAGTGCTTGTCTCTACTCATCCTTCCCAGACATCAAATCGACTGTGATGAGAAGAAAGACTTCTGGTCAAAGTATCCCTACCATTGCTCTCAACATTGAAAATGATGGATAGTAAGGAAGGGTATGTTTGCCTTTCATGCTTAGGGCTGAACTGGCATGGAATGGAATCCCATGTCAGGCCAATAGCTTAAGGCAAGCAAGACTACTTAGTAGTTAAAAAAAAGAAAAAGAAAGAAAGCTGGAAAAATCTCTGTCTGCCCTTAGGGGCAGGCTCTTAACAAATTTGTACATCTGTCCATCTCTTTCCCAGGTGGTGCAGTGGCAAAGAATCCTCCTACCAGTGCAGGAGATACAAGAGACATGGGAGGATCCCCTAGAGTAGGAAATGGCAACCGCTCTAGTAGTTTTTGCCTGGCGAATATCATGGACAGAGGAGCCTGGCAGGCTACAGTCCATGGGATCACAAAGAGTTAGATATGATTGAGCATACTGACCCCCAGCACTGACCCCGCCAAACACACCCCATCTACTTAGGGAGAAAAAAAGTATCAGAAAAGAGAAATGGGAGTGTGTACTATGGGTGGGGTTTGCTGGGATCTCTTAATTTTAGGAAATCAAGGTGTGGGGAGGAATTTTGAATGGGTTCTTAATCACACCCAATAGTGAAGTTCACCCTGGACTCTGAAAATCCAGTTTGGAATTTTTTTCCTTTGAAGGGGAGAAGAATGTGGGTGCAGAGGTAAGCAGGAGAACTGAAGCAATCCTGTCTCAAAAGGTAAACCAAAGGGAGAGAAAGGATGTGAGAACTCTACTGACTTTTATTGAATGGACCTGGTGACTAACACATAGAGGGAGGAGCAGCAGCTCTTAGCCAGGAAAGGAGTGAGCCACCCAGTAGCGTATAGGTCCCTTGTTACAACATCAAGCACATTAAAGTTATGGCCATTTGAACCAACCCACTAGTTAGTGGCAGTAACACAAATATTCATGCTGGACTAAAGAAAGCCTATGCTGCTGCTGCTGCTAAGTCGCTCCAATCATGTCCAACTCTGTACAATCCCATAGACGGCTGCCCGCCAGGCTCCCTGTCCCTGGGATTCTCCAGGCAAGAATACTGGAGTGGGTTGCCATTTCCTTCTCCAATGCATGAAAGTGAAAAGTGAAAGTGAAGCTGCTCAGTCGTGTCCGACTCCTAAGGACCCCATGGACTGCAGCCTACCAGGCTCCTCTGTCCATGGGATTTTCCAGGCAAGAGTACTGGAGTGGGTTAGTGCTTTTTAAAAATCCTGAAATAATGACAAATTGATAATTTGTTGACTGAATGCTTACCATATGCCAGATATCATTTGCATATATTAGCTAATCAACTTGAGGGTCAAAATCATTCTAGGATTATGTCTATTTTACATTAAAGATTAGGGACATTGAGAAACTTTTTCAAGAACACAGAGATGGTAAGTGAAAAAACTTTCATATCCATGCATGCTCACATCTGACTGAGCACAGAGCCTGTTTTGGAGTCTGTATATCTAGGTTTTCTGACTTTTAAGATCAATTGGAAATTAAGATTTTTAATCTCTGGTTGTTGAAATATTGGCTCCATTTTCTCCCAAGCACTGAATGTGGGAGCAAACAAACATTTTCTGGGCAGCATTCAGCCTCCAAGCTGGCTGTTTGCAATTTCTGCTGAGTCTAACGCTTACAGTTTACACTAAGAGCATAAGCACGTAAGTTCAGCAAGCAGGTTAAGAATATAGAAATAGAGCCTGGTTTCATGTTTTATGTAATCCCATATGGTATTCTCTTGTAGTTCATTATAAATATTCATTGTATACATTTTATGTGACGGGCACTATGCTGGATACTAAGGATTCAGGATAACAGATATAATCTTTTTTCCCTTAAAAGAAAAAGAAAATAAGCAAGTAAGTTTTATGCAGTATGAATTCTACAATATAATAATTGAAAGGTGAGGTTCTAAGGGCAAAGGAGCAACTAAGACTTAAAGGGTCATTCTTATAGGAATAATTGATAGCTAATTTGAAATAAGGGCTTCCCTGTTGGATCAGTGGTTAAAGAACTCACCTGCCAATTCAGGAGATGTGGACTTGATTGATCCTTGGGTCAGGAAGATCCCCTGAATAAGGAAATGAAAACCTGTTCCAGTATTCTTGCCTGGAAAATCCCATGGACAAAGGCACCATGGGATTTAATTCATGGGGCTACAAAAGAGCTAGACACGACTTAGTAATTAAACAACAGCAACAATTTGAAATATAAAAGAGTTCATTTTATACAGACTCAACAAGACTTGAGAGACCATTGTCCCTTCTGAAAAGTGGACACAGTGAAAATCTGGTTCCATAATGTACAGGGTTAAATGACAAGGGCCATTGCTAGAAAGCTAGGAAGACCAAGTCGTGAGGGGCTTTGGAAACCATGCTGAGGCCATATTGAGTAGAGACTGTATCCTGACAACTGGGAGAAATGAAGAAACTTTGGAGGGGAGGCACCACGATTTGATGTTCATGTTAGAATCCTCTGTCCAGCCTCAATGTGGAAAAATACATTGGAAAGATCAAGACTGAGGTCAAGGAGAAGAGATAAAAGGCTCACTGGAAGGAAGGCAGAAGATGATGTACTTCATATAACTTCATTAATGGTGAGCCTAAGTGGACAGGGAAGGAAATAATTAAGAGGCAGAATCAACAGTTTTCCTTGGTGAAAGAGGCTAAGGAAGATTTGACATTTTAAGGTGTCAAATGATTGGGGGAGACAGGTATTCTGGAAGGAAATAATAAAGGTCAAATCAAGTTTGGAAAGTCAAGTCAAGGAAATAATAAAAGTCAAGTTTTGAAGGACTTGCATTTGTCTTCAAAAAAATCCTCAGTAGTCCAAAGAAAGAGAAGTCTAATAGCTGGACTGATTCAGAATTAGGGTTTCATTATGCAGGTGAGTGAAATGGAATTGCATGAAGTCTAAGAGAAGTTGAACAGGAAACATGACAATGGCTAGAGATTAGACAGTGGGCTTCCAGATTCTGCTGGGCATGTGGGGAGTTTGGAATTTGGAAGTCATTATTCCTGTAGTCCTCAGGAACAGAAAAAGTCCTCACAAATGGAAACTCAGCCACTCTTCCTAGGACTATCAGAGAGATGAAGTCACGGGCCAATGGTTGCCTCCCAGAAGGAGAGCCAGGTGGATACAAAGAGATACAGTTTATCATAGCAAAAACTGGGAATTAGAACCCTCCAAGTGCCTGGCAAGACAGGTACTTAAAACCTGAGCTGTGATGGGTGTACCGTTGGAGATTCCCTGAGGCCAAGTTTCAGAGTTAAAAACTCCACAGAGCTGAGTCCTGAGGGAACCTCCCCACTCTAGCGACTTTTACTCCCAGGCACCCTACTCAGTTAGAAGATCCAAGAGAAATCCCCTGGAGCTTCTGTAAAGGTGGGGATGGGGTGGAGTAAGCATTTCAAATACACCCAGAATATTTTACTCTTAAGAAGGCTTGCCCCTAAGGGAAACTATTTTACCAGAGGCTACCTGACTTTAGGAAAGGGAAATGCCCAGCTGAGCTCCCTCTAGCCTTCCTTTTGTAGCTAAGGGGGAAACAAAGCAAGACTAAAATGTACACTGAGATCTCATCCTAGGACTGTAGAGAACAGATGTCTGAATATGATGGAAGATCCAGAGACTCAGAAGATAGTGAGAAAGTGAAACTATTATCAGGTTTGTGGTCAAAGAGAAGGATACTGGAATTTAAAATTTTGGAGGCAGAACAATGCTGTAGGGAAGGCAAGGGCACCCCACTCTAGTACTCTTGCCTGGAAAATCCCATGGATGGAGGAGCCTGGGGGGCTGCAGTCCATGGGGTCGCTAAGAGTCCGACATGACTGAGCGACTTGACTTTCACTTTTCACTTTCATGCATTGGAGAAGGAAATGGCAACCCACTCCAGTGTTCTTGTCTGGAGAATCCCAGGGACGGGGGAGCCTGGTGGGCTGCCGTCTGTGGGGTCGCACAGAGTCGGACACGACTGAAGTGACTTAGCAGCAGCAGCAGCTGCCTTAACCAGGGTATAGAATCTGTCAGAAGTCTCCAAAAGACAAAGAAGATTCAGAAAAGGAATGGAAGAGTTGGCTCAAAAAGGGTATGAGGGAGTCAGAGTGCTTTATTGGCCAAATAAGTATATAAGTATTTAAAAGTAACACTGCAAAATGAAGAAGCTTACTGAATATCTATTAGCCTGTTCATGGAAAACATTTCAGGAATTTTCTATCATGATTAGCATATTCACAAAGGTCATGCCATATATTCAGGTATGAACATAGCAAAAATCAGAGATAAAATTGCTTTATATGGGCAGTTAAATTTTATGAGAACTCTCTAAACTTTCACTATCTTGGGGACCTGAATTAATCAAGTGACACTGTTATTTTTGGTTTATCTCAAGGTGTAAAGTCTTCTATTTGTCTGTCTGTTGTTGCTGTTTTTTTATATCCTGACTGTGTTATGTGAAATAATTAGTTATAATGGCAGCAGGTCTAAATGTCATTTAAAAAAAATTCTACAAGCTTTAACTTCTAGTACAAAACTGACCAAAAATCATGATGGTTTTCAATCTTTTCCCTTATAGCTTATTCGAATGAGCTCACAATGATCTCTGAACACTTCCTCACGATGAAACAATGAGAAGCAACTGCACATGTCAGTGGCTTTCTTCTTATGTATCATAAAGGTTTAGAAATAAGCATTCCTGTTTTTTGCCTAGGAAAAAGTTTTCTAAAATAAATATGTCCATTCTAATGCTATGACTATAACTTATACCATTTTGTAGTGACACCCAAAGCACTTTTGAGATTTTGCTGTGGAAAATAACAAAACCACACTATCAAACATACAGAAAGTAAAGTCAAAGATCTATAGTTTTGAGTATATTTCATGTTCATTCATTGGAAAGAAGATAATTTCCTACTGTAGAAGAATGTGCATGGGTGTTCTTCAGTCATCTGCTGCTTCTAAATTTGGCTTTTCTTGTTGCCAAAGTAATGATCTTATAATAAAAATTGAGCTTGGTTATATATATATAAATATACACCCACACCCACACCCATACAACTTATATACATACATAAATACATGGAATGGTATTATATATATCGTGTGTGTGTGTGTGTGTGTGTGTGTGTATATGTATATATATAAAATCCCCTGAGGAGGGCATAGTAACTCACTCCAGTATTCTTGCCTGGAGAATCCCATGGACAGAGGAGCCTGGTGGGCTACAGTCCATAGGGTCACAAAGAGCTGGACACGACTAAGGTGGCTTAGCATTCATTCCTGCACACATATTATATGTATATGTACATACACACATATTTATGAGATTTATATATGCATACATATGTACATGGAACATGCATGTATAAACTTATGCATATATATACATACACAAATATAATTTATATTGGATCTGGAACAAAATGTGTCCTCAATAAATATCAGCTATTATGCAGTGTGCTATGATGTATATAAAACAGAGGATGCTTAGTATATGTTCACCCATGATATTGGAGAAAGGATTTTGTTTAATGTCACCTAAATTCAGTTTATATACATTATGGAATTAAAATTAAATAATATTACTGTGAGTTAAGTATCAAATATGAGACAGATTATCAATTCTGGAAATGAAGGAGGTATAATCACGTATAGTGATAGAGAAGAGAAAGAAGAAAAATTAAGAAAAAAATAAGTGACAATTTTTCCTATCAGTTGAAGAGGGCAGTAATGCAGAGAAACAGACTATGGGGACAGCTGTAGATAAGCAAGGACAGAAGACAGGGAAGCATGGAGGTAGAGAGTTCCACTGGTGGGCTGTTAATGTAGATGCAGATGGATGCAAAGGCAGAATTTAGATTTTCTCGGTGGGACCAAGAATAAAGCCAGGAAAATTAAAAAGAGGTTCTTAGAAAGATGCAGTGATGCGAGAAGGAGAAGTGAATACTCATTAAAAGAAGGTTGAAGGATCAGATGAAAGACTGAAGAATCAGATGTGTAAATAAGTCAGGATTTTTCAGTTCTGGAGGGAGGAGAGGAGCAGTACATAAGTTATTAAAGCAGCCCGCCTGCCCCCACCCTTCCATCCTAGCTGTAAAGGTTTATCATAGGCTTAGGATCATCTTTCACCAGTAACAGCTTAGGTAATTCTTTCTAACTGGAAAAGATTTTCTCTGTCCTGCCATAATTATTGCTGGGGATAAGCCCCAACCTATTCCCTTGTTAGAATTTATTCCCCTCCCCATCCTCTCACTGGTTCTTACTGATAGCTTACAGTGAACAATGTCGAATTCCTGATCTCCGAAGAAGAAGATTTAGCTTCCGGACCAGGGACCAGGCTTGATCACTCAAGAGCTTTTGTGTAGCAGAGTTTTATTAAAGGAAGAAAAGGGACTGAGAAAGCTTCTGACATAGACATCAGAAGGGGGATGGAGAATGCCCCTCTTGCTCGTGTTAGCACGGGAGTTATATACTTTTTAATTAGTTATTACAATAAATCAAAAGAATGTCTGGAGGTTTTAAAGATCTTACTAGACCCACTCCCATAATTTACATTTTAAGTTAATAGGATTAGCCAGAAGGTTTTCAGGAAGGAGAAACTGTCCTCAAGCAGAATACATTGTTGTTATATAATTCCTAGTACAGAGTTTAAGCTGAGTTGTTTGTTGTGTAACCATCAGTTTGAGGTTTAAAGAAAAAAAAAATGTTTTATGTGACTAAGGGATGTAGAGGGAAAAAAAAAAAAAATTTGTCCTTTCCTCCTCCTTGAGAACTCCAGACCCCTATCTCCTCCTCGGGGACCCCCAGACTTCTTATCAATCTGCCTAGGAATTGACTCTCTCATTACTTTAATCAGAATTGCCACGTATATAAGGAATCTAAAATAATGGTATAGATAAACCGGTCTGCAGGGCAGAAATAGAGATGGAGATGTAGAGAGCAGACATGTGGACGGGCTGGGCAGCAGAGGAGGGGTGGGGTGAATTGACAGACCTGGATTAATTTATGTGCACTATGTGTAAAGCAGATAGCTGGTGGGAACACACTCTCTAGTGCAGTGAGCTCAGCTCTGCTCTGTAGTGACCTAGATGAGTGGTACGGGCAGGTGTGGAGATATTCAAGAGGGAGGGGATATATGTATACATATAGCTGATTCACTCTGTTGTAAAACATTGTAAAGCAACTATACCCTGATTTTTTAAAAAAGAATAAACTATAATTACCATAAGTATTATAAATATTTCATTTATGCATACGCCACATATTCTTGAGGACCCATCATTAACCTGGCATTTTGCTGAGTTCCAGGGGTGCAAAAGTGCCCTCAAGGATTTTATAATCCAATGATGAAACTCTGAGATATTGGCGAATAAATATAATAACTGATTGAATATATGATGGCCATCTATTGAGCAAAAAGGCATATAAAGGAGAATGGCAAAATCGACCTGAAGAGTATCAAGAAAAGGCATCAGAAGGACGGTGATGCCCCCCACGTTGTCAAGAAGAGTGCAGTGAGTAAAGTATGAAACCATAGCCTAGGAGCCATGGTGAGCACAGTTTAGGAGGTCTGCTGAGCGTATGTGTTTCTCTGTCTTTTTTAACATTTTGAAAATCAGTTGAGAGCTAGATATATAAAACACACACCCCACGCACATCTTCTAACGATTCTTTCCACTACCTCCCCTTCGCTAACACCGACCCTTAGTTCACTCTCTCACATAGTAGTCAGCGTTCACTGTTTATTAGAAAATGTACAAATGACAGGATGGTTTTTCCAGCTGCTGCATAATGTAAAAATAAGAAACGCGCTTTTTTCTAAGTGAACAATAACTGACAAAGGCACTCCTTGCTGTATGTTTGTTAAGCTGCAATCGCAGCTAGGAACTCCTGCTAGCATCAGAATATCATATAAATCAGTGCTCAAAAGCAATATTATTGTACACCACCTTGCTCTTTGGCTTTTATTTCAGAGCTTCTGAAGTCTGTTTACAAATAGATCATTTATATTCACACACTTATTTTTTTATAGTTTTCATAATGAAAGCTAGGTCCCTACCATCGCTATATATGCACTCAGCTTTTATAAGCAAGACTATGGAGAAGATGAGTTGCTCTAAGCTGTAATGTAAATAGCTTAGTGCACTAAGAAGGCATTGCTTTCCCCCATGTACATGTTTTATTTGCATTTTAATACTCTAGTAAAACTCTACTAGCCATCATTCTCTTATTTTAGTAATTTTCTCATCTTGGAGTTTTGTGGAGGGTGGCAAAGTAGAAACACTTTTCTTTAGTATTATTAATAATTATAATAACTTTCGTGGAAAATTATCTACTAAACAATATTGTTGCAAGAATAACAGAAAATAGGAGAAAAACAAAGGAGGAAGCATGGAAAATCCAAAATCCCACTCCTCTAATAAACCAACTGTTTTCTTTTACAATGGTTATTTTTAGACTTCAAATGCATCTGTTGGTAAAGAACAACTGTGGAATTAATTTTATGTGAGCATAACAACCAGCTTTATCTTTTTACAACAAAACTGTCTTCTTGGGGATGAGAGTGTAGACCTTGGATGGTTCCCAAGGTTCATCTGCTGTGAATTTCCTCCCTTATAGCCTTTGGGCTGCTCTCAGAGGCCTGGTCTATAGGACATATTGTGAATGATTGCATTAGCCAGCAGCCTTGCGTACCACAGCAGCATGTTGCTTTTGAGAACAGCCAAGTAGAAACAAGGTTTGTTACTGATAAAGAGAGAAGGGTGACTATTTCAAAAAAGAGAGCTGATTATGAGAGAACGTCCTGCAGTCTCACTACCTAGATTGATTCTCGACCCCGCTGCCACATGTTGTGAGGCTTAGGCAAGTTACTTAACATCATTGATCCCTGCTTCTTTCCATCCATAAAATATATACAACGATCACACTGATTTTACAAGGTTGAGGACTTACAGGTAATTTAACATGTGTGATATAACATATGTTAAGTGCTGTGATTGGTTAGTCGCTAAGTTGTGTCTGACTCTTTTGAGTCCCCACAGCCTGTTGCCCAACAGGCTCCCCCATCCATGGGATTTCCCAGGCAAGGATACTGGGATGGGTAGCCATTTCCTTCTCCTGTGGATCTTCCTGACCCAGGGATTGAACCCATGTCTCCTGCATTGGCACCAAATTCTCTATCAATGAGCCCCCAAGGAAGTCCATGTAACATGCTAGATACATAATAAACACTTAGTAAATGTTAGCTCATTTTTTTCTGTAAATCTAAACTTATTTACCTTCTCCTGCCTACCACCACTTATGCTGACATGGGTGCAAAGGGCCACCAGCCTAGTATGGAATGTTACACAGACATTCAAAATAGGAAATTTTGGGGAGCTGGCTGATGATAGCTTCTCAGGTATGATGAAATCCTTTCTTTATGGTAACAAGAAAGTAAGCATGGCTTAGCAGAATAAGTGCTTGGGTTCAAGCTGCAGCCTTCCATCTCACAAGTCCTGTGGCTAAAATGTTTCCCTTTTCTGAACATTCAATACAATAATAAGTTATCTTAGATAATCTATCAGGTTCCCAGAAGCTCTACATTTTCATGTGGATCATGAAAGTGAAAATGTTAGTCGCTTGGTTGTGTCTGACTCTTTGTGACCCTATGAACTGTAGCCCGCTAGTCTCTTCTGTCTATGGGGATTCTCCAGGCAAAGTATAGCCATTCCCTTCTCCAGAGGATCTTTCCAGCCCAAGGAACGAACCGAGGTCTCCTGCATTGAAGGTAGATTCTTAACCCATGCCAATAATTCCAGGAGTCAAACCAAATGACAGCCAATATAAATTCTGCTGCATTTCTTTGGTCTTAGTATGCCATAGCCATTTACCAGGTAAGCAGGACAGTTAGAAGGTTTAAATGGATAACATTATTTTCTGGAATTTCATTATTGTTCATACTAATTCATTCATTCATTCAGTAAGAATCTACTAAATGTCTTCTGTAAATCAAAGTGTTTACTGGATTCCGGAAGTACAGACTTAAGGGTAAGATTCTTGGCCATTAGAATATGGGGATTCCAATAGGAAACATACATATGTAAACAAATAGTTTCAGCATGGTGTAATTAAAACTATGTATAATGTGTGCAGAGTCATGAAGACACAGAAGTAGAACTTTTGAATGGAATGGTGAAACAGTAAAAGAATGGGCTTTGAAATCAGAATTTTCCTTCACACATTTACAAATTTTGTGACTGGGCAGTTTACTCTCTAAGTCTCAGTTTGTTGTCTGAAATAAAATGATGATGATGCCTGTTTTAAAATGCGATTATGAATACAAATCTAACTTGTTTGTCTACTCTTAGCCCAGTGGTCATCAGGATCCTACTAAGTATTCCTTGTCTTAATTTACTACCTTCTTAGAAAAAAGGGGTATTTGATCTGAGTCTCAGATAAAAGTGTAGGAGTTTGCTTGGTAAATACACTCAAATATGTGCATGGAAAGGGTGAGATGTACATTAAGTAATAGATTTGCAGACTTATTTTTCACCCTAAAGATTGGTTGACTCTTACTGGAGGAGAAGATCCATAGTAGAATATGATAAATGAATTTAAAGAGAATTTGTTCTCAGGCAAGAGTTTTGCTTGCCATGCTGTTTTATTGGCAAGCACTGCAAGATGATTAGTATTCCTCTCAAACATGTTTCTAGGATTATCTTGGTGTCACTGTGGTCATGGAAGTTGCTCCTGGCTATTTCAGTATTGTAGGAAGAAAACAAATATAGAAATAATATGAGTAAAGAAGGACAGATTATAAAAGGGTAATATCATCAGAAGGATTGGATTTGTGGTGTGAGTATAGAGATTGAATTCAGAAGCCTATTGTAGGATTTAGAAGCTTGGAGTTATACTTTTAATATGGCAAAACCTGACAGATCCAGGCCTTTATTTGCATTTCAAAATAGTGTTTTGGGGTTAGAGAAAGGAAATAGTATGTTTAAAAGTTGAAGACTGGGTTTAGTGACTAAGATGCAAAGAATCAAGTTAGCATTTTCAGTGATAACCTGTTGCTTAATCATTTACAAATGTATTTTTACATTTCAAAATTAAGCATTACAACTGTGAAAATTTCATTTTAATGAAAGTTCTCTCTCTTCTTATTCAGTCCACAGCCCTGATTGTTATTCTCCCCTTGGACTAATAATGTTAGATATTTATATTGGTTATACCTTTGCTATTGATTATCATTATAATTTAATATGATGATTTTATATCCTAATTCAAGTGTATTAACTCTTCATAGTATCTCTTAGTATTATTTTCCTTTCCTGCTTTCTAACAGTCATTATTTGACAATTCTATTTCTATTTTTCATGATCAAAATTCTTAATATTTTCTTCTACCACCACACTCAAATCTTTGTGGCTTTGTACATACTCTGAATCTAAAAGTTGAAAACCAATCAAGAGCATTTACATTAGCATGACTGAATCTTAACACATACTGCTCAGTGTTGTAATTAATACATACTGTTCAGATTAGTGAAAGGCAAAAGAGAAAAGGAAAGATAAACCCATCTGAATGCAGAGTTCCAAAAATAGCAAGGAGAGATAAGAAAGCCTTCCTCAGAAACCAATGCAAAGAAATAGAGGAAAACAATAGAATGGGAAAGACTAGAGATCTTGTCAAAAAAATTAGAGACTCCAAGGGAGCATTTCATGCAAAGATGGGCACAATGAAGGACAGAAATGGTATGGACCTAATAGAAGCAGAAGATATTAAGAAGAGGTGGCAAGAATACACAGAAATATATAGAAGAATTTTAATAATTGAGATAACCACAAAGGTGTGATCACTCACCTAGAGCCAGACATCCTGGAATGTGAAGTCAAGTGGGCCATAGGAAGTATCACTATGAACAAAGCTAGTGAAGGTGATGAAATTCCAGTTGAGCTATTTCAAATCCTGGAAGATGATGGTGTGAAAGTGCTTCACTCAATATTCCAACAAATTTGGAAACTCAGCAGTGACCACAGGAATGGAAAAGCTCAGTTTCCATTCTAATTATCAATTATCAATTGTACTCATCTCACATACTAGCAAGTTCAGTTCAGTTCAGTCACTCAGTCCTGTCAGACTCTTTAGGACCCATGCATCACAGCACACCAGGCCTCCCTGTCCATCACCAACCCCCGGAGTTCACTGAAACACATGTCCATCGAGTTGGTGATGCCATCCAGCCATCTCATCCTCTGTCATCCCCTTTTCCTCCTGCCCCCAATGCCTCACAGCATCAGAGTCTTTTCCAATGACTCAACTCTTCACATGAGGTGGCCAAAGTACCGGAGTTTTAGCTTCAGCATCAGTCCTTCCAATGAACACCCAGGACTGATCTCCTTTAGGATGGACTGGTTGGATCTCCTTGCAGTCCAAGGGACTCTCAAGGGTCTTCTCCAACACCACAGTTCAAAAGCATCAATTCTTTGCGGCTCAGCTTTCTTTACAGACGAACTCTCACATCCATACATGACCACTAGAAAACCCATAGCCTTGACTAGACGGACCTTTGTTGGCAAAGTGATATCTCTGCTTTTTAACATGCTATCTAGGTTAATCATAACTTTCCTTTCAAGGAGTAAGCGTCGTTTAATTTCAAGGCTGCAATCACCATCTGCAGTGATTTTGGAGCCCAAAAATATAAAGTCGGACACTGTTTCCGCATCTATTTCCCATGAAGTGATGGGACTGGATGCCATGATCTTCGTTTTCTGAATGTTGAGCTTTAAGCCAACATTTTCACTCTCCTCTTTCACTTTCATCAAGAGGCTTTTGAGTTCCTCTTCACTTTCTGCCATAAGGGTGGTGTCATCTGCATATCTGAGGTTATTGATATTTCTCCCGGCTATCTTGATTCTAGCTTGTGCTTCTGCCAGCACAGGGTTTCTCAAGATGTACTCTGCATATAAGTTAAATAAGCAGGGTGACAATATACAGCCTTGATGTACTCCTTTTCCTATTTGGAACCAATCTGTTGTTCTATGTCCAGTTCTAACTGTTGCTTCCTGAACTGCATATAGGTTTCTCAAGAGGCAGGTCAGGTAGTCTGGTATTTCCATCTCTTTCATAATTTTCCACAATTTATTGTGATCCACACAGTCAAAGGCTTTGGCATAGTCAATAAAGCAGAAATAGATGTTTTTCTGGAACTCTCTTGCTTTTTCGATGATCCAGCGAATGTTGGCAATTCGATCTCTGGTTCCTCTGCCTTTTCTAAAACCAGCTTGAACATCTGGAAGTTCACGGTTCACGTATTGCTGAAGCTTGGCTTGGAGAGTTTTGAGCATTACTTTACTAGTGTGTGAGATGAGTGCAATTGTGCGGTGGTTTGAGCATTCTTTGGCATTGCCTTTCTTTGGGATTGGAATGAAAACTGACCTTTTCCAGTCCTGTGGCCACTAATAAGTTTTCCAAATTTGCTGGCATATTGGCATATTGATGCACTTTCACAGCATCATCTTTCAGGATTTGAAAGAGCTCAGCTGGAATTCCATCACCTCCACTAGCTTTGTTCATAGTGATGCTTTCTAAGGGCCACTCGACTTCACATTCCAGGATGTCTGGCTCTAGGTGAGTGATCATACCATCGTGATTATCTGGGTCATGAAGATCTTTTTTGTACAGTTCTTCTGTGTATTCTTGCCACCTCTTCTCAATATCTTCTGCTTCTGTTAGGTCCATATTATTTCTGTCCTGTATTTAGCCCATCTTTGCATGAAATGTTCCCTTTATATCTCTAATTTTCTTGAAGACATCCCTAGTCTTTCCCATTCTGTTGTTTTCCTCTATTTCTTTGCATTGATCACTGAAGAAGGCTGTCTTATCTCTTCTTGCTATTCTTTGGAACTCTTCTTTCAGATGCTTATATCTTTCCTTTTCTCCTTTGCTTTTTGCTTCTCTTCTTTTCACAGCTATTTGTAAGGCCTTCTCAGATAGCCATTTTGCTTTTTTGCATTTCTTTTCCATGGGCATGGTCTTGATCCTTGTCTCCTATACAATGTCATGAGCCTCCATCCATAGTTCATCAGGCAGTCTGTCTATCAGATCTAGTCCCTTAAATCTATTTCTCACTTTCACTGTATAATCATGGGAGATTTGACTTAGGTCATACCTGAATGGTCTAGTGGTTTTCCCTACATTCTTCAATTTCTGTTTGAATTTGGCAATAAGGAGTTCATGGTCTGAGCCACAGTCAGCTCTTGGTCTTATGTTTGCTGACTGTATAGAGCTTCTCCATCTTTGGCTGCAAAAGTATAATCAATCTGATTTAGGTGTTGACCATCTGGTGATGTCCATGTGTAGAGTCTTCTCTTGTGTTGTTGGAAGAGGGTGTTTGTTATGACCAGTGCATTTTCTTGGCAAAACTCTATTAGTCTTTGCCCTGCTTCATTCTGTATTCCAAGGCCAAATTTGCCCATTACTCCAGGTGTGTCTTTACTTCCTACTTTTGCACTCCAGTCCCCTTTAATGAAAAGGACATCTTTTTTGGGTGTTAGTTCTAAAAGGTCCTATAGGTCTTCATAGAACGGTTCAACTTCAGCTTCTTCAGCATTACTGGTCGGGGCATAGGCTTGGATTACCGTGATATTGAATGTTTTGCCTTGGAGACGAACAGAGATCATTCTGTCGTTTTTGAGATTGCATCCAAGTACTGCATTTCGGACTCTTTTGTTGACCATGATTGCCGGGGTCCAGCCCCGGTGGATCCAGGGAATTCAAAGGGGAGACGGCATCGGCAATCAGGAAACAACAGCTTATTTAAATGTTAATTAAAGATATAAAGAGTAGTTAAATAAGGATACTCAGTGAGAAAATTTAGTGGAGAAAAGAGGCTGAATAATTCAGCCAGAAGGTGAGAGAAAGAACGACATGGGGAGACCAAGCTTCAGTGAACAAGGCCCGCACTTTATTTTCCAAAGTAGTTTTTATACCTTAAATTATGCATAGAGGATAATGGGGGAAGGGGTAGAGTCATGCAGTAAGTCAGGCTTTCTTCCTGCAAACTTATCATATGCAAAAGTTTAGGTGATTTGCATCATCTTCTGGCCCGGAGGCCTGTTAACATTTTAAGACCCTTTCTTCAGAAAACTTATTTTTCTCTAAAGGTGATTAGTCAGGCGCCACCCTCCAAAAGCATTAGATAAAGTTGCATTCCTACAGGGCAAAGGTGTGGTGGGCTATAACAAGAAAAAGAATTAACTCAAGGGTCCAAGGTTACAAACATTAAAGCTACTACTTACACCAATTGTATTAATCAATACACTGCCAGGGACACAGCAGGTAAGGGATATGGAAACTTAGCAGCAAACATTGGCCCAACAAGTGAAAAAACCCTTCACCAATACAATTTCTAATCAATCTTTTAACTGCTCAAAGGAATCTGTATTTAGACAGTTTAGAACATCTCATGCCTCTCATAGATGGGAGGCTCTGAGCAATCACATGTGGCTGGAAAAACCTATTGAGGCAGGCTAGAGGACTTCCAAAGGAGTTTGTAGGTTGAAACACTATCAGATCCAGGAACTTTATTAACTGAGGTTGTAAGTTAACTCTTTTTTTCAGAGAGAGGTAGTGGGGGACAGCCCCCCCCCCCCCCCCCCGTAAAGTCAGAGGTGTAGGTGAAAGCAGAAAGTAGGCAGACTCTGGTTTTGGGGGTAGATACTCGAGAATTTCCAGGGGGTACTCCTGAGGCTCGATCCCGCCTTTGTGTATGCCGAGTCTCCTTCCTCATGACCTTTGCCATGGGCGGAGCTCCTGCTCCCGGCACATGATGGTTACTCCATTTCTTCTGAGGGATTCCTGCCCACAGTAGTAGATATAATGGTCATCTGAGTTAAATTCACCCATTCCAGTCCATTTTAGTTCACTGATTCCTAGAATGTTGACATTCACTCTTGCCATCTCCTGTTTGACCACTTCCAATTTGTCTTGATTCATGGACCTAACATTCCAGGTTCCCATGGAATATTGCTCTTTACAGCATCGGACCTTGCTTCTATCACCAGTCACATCCACAACTGGGTATTGTTTTTGCTTTGGCCCCATCCCTTCATTCTTTCTGGAGTTATTTCTCCACTGATTTCCAGTAGCATTTTGGGCACCTAATGACCTGGGGAGTTCCTCTTTCAATATCCTATTATTTTGCCTTCTCATACTGTTCACGGGGTTCTCAAGGCAAGAATACTGAAGTGGTTTGCCATTCCCTTCTCCAGTGGACCACATTCTGTCAGACCTCTCCACTATGACCCGTCTGTCTTGGGTGGCCCCACATGGCATGGCTTAGTTTCATTGAGTTAGGCAAGACTGTGGTCCATGTGATTAGATTAGCTAGTTTTCTGTGATTATGGTTTCATTGTGTCTGCCCTCTGATGCCGTCTCGTAATACCTACCATCTTACTTGGGTTTCTCTTACCTTGGACGTGGGGTATCTCTTACCTTGGATGTGAGATATATCTTCATGGCTGTTCCAGCAAAGCACAGCCACTGCTCCTTACCTTGACGAGGTTGCCCCTCCTGACCTTGAACGTGGAGTAGCTCCTCTCTGCCCTCCTGTTCCTGCTCAGCCATCGCTCCTTGGGCATGGGGTTTCTCCTTTCATCCACCACCCCGACCTCGGGCATGGGGTAGCTCCTCTAGGCCGCTCCCCCTGACCTCGAACACACTAGCAAAGGAATACTCAAAATGCTCCAAGTGAGGTTTCAACAGTATGTGAACCAAGACCTTCCAGATTTTCAAGCAGGATTTAGAAAAGGTAAAGTAACCCGATATCAATTGCCAACATCCATCCACTGGATCACAGAAAAAAATAAGAGAGTTTCAGAAAAGCATCTACTTTGGTTTTACTGACTTTGCAAAAGCCTTTGTTTGTGTGGATCACAACAAACTGTGGACAATTCTTAAAGAGATGGGAATACCAGACCAACTAACCTGCCTCCTGAGAAAGCTGTTTACATGTCAAAAAACAACAGTTAGAACCAGACATGGAAATAGGGATTAGTTCCAAATTTGGAAAGGAGTATGTCAAGGCTGTATATTGTTACCCTGCTTACTTAACTTCTATGCGGAGTAGAAGTTTCGCATATCATGCAAAATGCCGGGCTGGATGAAGCATAAGCTGGAATCAAGATTGCTGAGAGAAATATCAATAACCTCAGATATGCAGCTGACACCACCCTTATGGCAGAAAGTGAAGAGGAACTAAAGAGCCTCTTGATGAAAGTGAAAGAGGAGAGTGAAAAAGCTGGCTTAAAACTCAACCTTTAAAAAACAAAGGTCATGGCATTCGGTCCCATCATTTTATGGCAAATAGATGGGAAACAAAGGAAACAGTGACAGACTACTTTTTTGGGCTCCAAAATCACTGTAGATGGTGACTGCATGCATGAAAGTAAAAGACACTTGCTCCTTGGAAGAAAAGCTATTGCAAACCTAGACAGCATATTAAAAAACAGTGACACTATTTTGCTGGCAAATGTCTGTCTAGTCAAAGGTATGGTTTTTCCAGTAGTCATGTATGGATCGGAGAGTTGGACCATAAAGATAGGGGAACGCCGAAGAATTGATGCTTTTGAACAGTGGTGTTGGAGAAGACTTTTGAGAGTCCCTTGGACTGCAAGGAGATCCAACCAGTCCATCCTAAAGAAAATCAGTCCTGGGTGTTCATTGGAAGGACTGATGCTGAAACTGATGCTCCAATACTTTGGCCACCTGATGCGAAGAACTGACTCACTGGAAAAGACCCTGATGCTGGGAAAGATCAAAGGCAGGAGGAGAAGGGGATGACAGAGGATGAGATGGTTGGATGGCATCACCAACTTGATGGCCATGAGTCTGCGCAAGCTCTGGGAGTTGGTGATGGACAAGGAAACCTGGCATGCTGCAGTCTGTAGAGTGCAAAGAGTTGAACACAACTGAGTGACTGAACTGACTGTTCAGTGTTGGACCAAAAGTGAATTTTCTTGTGTCTGAATCCAGTGTCAAAACATCTCAGGCCATTTAATGGAGAATGTTCCTGGTATCATATTCACATTAAGTATTTTTTTCTTATACTCGATCATTTTCATAAAATCCAGCAATATTTTAAGTTGCTTCACCTTTAGGCCATTATATTCCTGCATAGTAATTGTATTTGTTTCAGAGTTTCTAACTGCTTTTCTTTTTGTCTGGCCTCAGTTTTTTAATCCTTTATCTTAGAGCTCATTGTTAAGTTCTACTCAGTCAAGTGACTCCCTCCCTCTTTTCTACCTAACCTTATGTCCTCTGTTTCTTCTGTTAGAAACCTGTGTACTCCTGCTCCAGTCTGGACTAGGGCTTTTCACAATTGCTGCACAGCCTTAATCTCAGAACTTCCCTTCACTGATCTGCTAGGCTGAGTGTGCTTATTCTCCTACTCCATGTTTTATTTATTCTTATCTGTTTCATTTTTTTAAATTTATTTTATTTTCAAACTTTACAATATTGTATTGGTTTTGCCATATATTGAAATGAATCCACCACAGGTATACATGTGTTCCCCATCCTGAACCCTCCTCCCTCCTCCCTCCCCATACCATCCCTCTGGGTTGTCCCAGTGCACCAGCCCCAAGCATCCAGTATCGTGCATCGAACCTGGACTGGCGATTCATTTCTTATATGATATTATACATGCTTCAATGCCATTCTCCCAAATCATCCCACCCTCTCCCTCTCCCACAGAGTCCAAAAGACTGTTCTATACATCAGTGTGTCTTTTGCTGTCTCATATACAAGGTTATTGTTACCATCTTTCTAAATTGTTAATAGAGTATATCCTGCAGTGACTTTTCAAGTAAGAATATGTGCACCATAAGCTTTCTGAGAACTCCATGGACAATGGGACCTGTCCGGCTACCATCTATGAAGTCACAAAGAGTCGGACACTACTAAGCGACTGACACGCACATACACACACACGCTTTCTGAATTAATCTTATGCTTTAAAGTAACTTGATTTCTTATCAGACTTTATTGACACATTTACCTTGTTTCAAATACTAGTTGAAAATTATTTTTTCCTAAAATATTAATGGTATTAGCCACCATTGTTTTCTGACATCAGGTCACTCATTAGAAGCGAGTGAATGTCTATTCTTCTTTCTTTCAGTGTCACTTTATTTCTTTTCTCTGGGAGTGTTGAGTAGCTGGGTATTGAAATTAACAAGGGTGCTATTAAGTTTGGATTTTTTCCTATTATTTTTATTAGCCATGCACAGGATATTTAAGGGTCCCATCCATCTGATAACATGTCTTTTTTCAGCCACAAGAAAATAGTTGTCCTTTACTGCTTTAATAATTTCTCCTTTAATTTTATTATTACCTCTTTCAAGAAATCCTACTGGTAAAATTCTGGATCTTTTGATTTGAGCCTCATTTTCTCATTCCTTTCCTAATATTTTGTTTTTATTTTTATTGCTATTCTTAAATATTCTGAGCTATGTCCTTGACTTTATATTTTAGATTTTCTATTTTTTAAATGCTTGTAATCATATTTTTAATCTCTGAGTGATTTCTTGTACTTTTTCTTTTTTTTACCCTCCTTCACAGGAATCCCTACTTTATGAGTAAAATATCTTCACAAATCCCCTTGGCTATATTAATTAGAATGTTCTTTTTAAATTTTATTTATTTTTTAATTGAAGGATAATTGCTTTACAGAATTTTGTTGTTTTCTGTCAAACCTCAACATGAATCGGATGTAGGTGTACATATATCCCCTCCCTTTTGATCCTCCCTCCCTTATGTTTTATTATTTTTTTGAATTCTCTCTCTCTATCTCTTTTTCTTTATGAAAGTATATATTTCTGTTTTAGATTTTTAGCTCATTTTCTAGGGTACTTAATCTTCTCATAAACATAGCAATTTGTGGTACTCTCTTCACATTCAATTGTGAGTTTCCATTGCTATTACATTGTTAAGACTATTTTCCAGCTACATTGGTCTCTTAAGACTCAGTTTATGACTTCTAAAGACACATTTTTAAAAGGAGCAGTTCATTGTTCAGGGAAATAGTAGGTTAGTCAACTAGAAAATCTAAAAGAAAAATTTGTAGTCAAAACTATTCCTCATTAGAACTGATTCAAATGCATTCTTTTTAATGGCTGAGTAATACTCCGTTGTGTATATGTACCACCACTTTCTTTATCCATTCATCTGCTGATGGACATCTAAGTTGCTTCCATGTCCTGGCTATTATAAATAGTGCTGCGATGAACATTGGGGTACACGTGTCTCTTTCCCTTCTGGTTTCCTCAGTGTGTATGCCCAGCAGTGGGATTGCTGGATCATAAGGCAGTTCTATTTCCAGTTTTTTAAGGAATCTCCACACTGTTCTCCATAGTGGCTGTACTAGTTTGCATTCCCACCAACAGTGTAAGAGGGTTCCCTTTTCTCCACACCCTCTCCAGCATTTATTATTTGTAGACTTTTGGATCGCAGCCATTCTGACTGGTGTGAAATGGTACCTCACAGTGGTTTTGATTTGCATTTCTCTGATAATGAGTGATGTTGAGCATCTTTTCATGTGTTTGTTAGCCATCTGTATGTCTTCTTTGGAGAAATGTCTATATATGGAATTTAGAAAGATGGTAACGATAACCCTGTATACGAGACAGCAAAAGAGACACTGATGTATAGAACAGTCTTATGGACTCTGTGGGAGAGGGAGAGGGTGGGAAGATTTGGGAGAATGGCATTGAAACATGTGAAATGTCATGTATGAAACGAGATGCCAGTCCAGGTTCAATGCACGATGCTGGATGCTTGGGGCTGGTGCACTGGGACGACCCAGAGGGATGGTATGGGGAGGGAGGAGGGAGGAGGGTTCAGGATGGGGAACACATGTATACCTGTGGTGGATTCATTTTGATATTTGGCAAAACTAATACAATTATGTAAGGTTTAAAAATAAAATAAAATTAATTAAAAAAAAAAAACAAAAACTATTCCTGTTTTTCCAGCTTTAGGACTTGGTCTTTTTAAAGAGTACTTCCAGAGTCCAAATACTTGAAATGTTCTGTAGGCTTTTAGCTCTTCTAACTGACCTAGAGAAGCTGTACTAGATGGGATATAATAGGTTGATAATATTAAATAAGAAAATGACAGCAGTAATTTTTATATCATCTGCATCTACCCTGGCATAAGGAAGCAAATGAAGTCAATAGTCTCATTATTAAAAATCGCACTGGAATAAACTGGGACAGCAGAGTGGCTGTCTTTTGCATCCATAATATCTTAGGAATATTACTATTATTGCCCTCACTCTTTTATGTTATAATTACTAATTGAATTATTTATATCTCCTTCTCATATTAATATATTTGGTCTACCACATTGTGTTCATTATTGAATAAGTCGTGTTTGTCATACTTTAGAGTAAGTGGCAGATAGTGTTTGTTGACTAAATGACTGAATAAATAAGCTATTGAATGAATGAATGAAGATTCTTGTTTCCCATTTAATTGTTACTTTGCCTTGGCAAGGCATTTAACTTGTCTGACTATCAGCTTCCTCATTGTGATAAAAGAATAATGCTATATACTTTTATTTCTTTTCTGAGGTTTCATAAAAACCCAAGTACTTTAAGATATACTAGTGCATTATAAAAATCATCTATGCTGCATATACATGACTTTTATTATTATCATTATCGTAACCATAATCTCATCATAACCTTCATTATCATCGTCATCAATATCATTTACATCTTTCTAAATCATGCAAGGTTCTTTTTCTATTTAGCCAAATCTACCTATTTGATAATGCTGTCTAAGTTTACCTGTCTTTATTTTCTACCTTTTAATTACTTATTATTCAGAAAATGCTTGCTAGATTTTATAGAGAAAATATAAATTTTGGGAATAATATAATTGCCTAATATCTTTAAAAACTTTCTAGATAACTAATGTAAATGCTACATTCAGAAATTTTTACAAATAGTAGGGATAATGAACACAAAAAGTAAAAATGTATATAATTTTTATGCTTTTTAAAGTATCTTCACAGGAATTTATACATTTAATTATTATTATTGATTGATGATATAGTTAAGTGATGTTCTGTTATTCCAATTTGAGTGATGAGAAAGCTGAAAGCCAAAAGGTTAAGTAATTTGTCTGAGGTCAGAGTTAATCACAGAAGTGATAACAGAGCTCATGTACAATCCCCTAATTTAGTATTATTTTATTATATGACATCAACATATACATCCAAATTTTAATTTGATCCCTGCATTTGCAACAATAAAATTTAATGTTTTTCTTTAATAATGGAAGAGGTAGAGTACAGAGAAAATCAAATGCACTTGGCTTCTTTCATCTTATCCACCAGCTGTTCTTAGTTCTAATTTATAAAACTGTGTTAACTGGACCCCTGAATAATGAGGCTTTAATGACAGACAGAATTGCTAATTCTTTTTCCTTAGCCAATTTTTCCTTGGCCAATGAACTAATTATTGAAGAGAACTTTATTATATTTTTCCCAGTTCACTTTTAGACAATCAAAGAATCAGGAAGGAACATGATAGTGTCCAGGGACAATTATTGCAACTCTTTTGCTTTCAGTTTAAAAGACACTCTAGAAAAAGACAAAGTGGTGGGAAATGGGTGTTCCTTTCTACAGATAGAGTACTGCCTGACTAATATGGCCAAAGAGCAAAGTCATTTATGGGGAACCATTGACTCCAGAAAGAGCATTAAAGAAAATAAATGCTTTTAAACCAGATGGAAATGTTAGAGAGTTGGATCTAAATTAGGGAATCCATTGGCCACATGTGAATCTCAAGCTATATGCATAAGCCTGACCTGATTAACTGTTTTGAAAATTGCCTTTGCAGTGAAATTTAGAGCACACAAGGAGAAAGATGGCTTTCTGAAGATACTGAGAGCTTGGCTCTAAGGGTGGAAATCTGAGATTCGTACTGGACCACCCAACTCAACCATCTTTCTCCCCTATTTAAGGAATAATAATTACCTTTTTTGAAAGATGTTTATGTTATAGGAACCATTGCATGTTATAAATTATATGCATATATTATATCAAATCTTGCCAACAATCGTATAAGGTGAGATGAGGAAGCTCTGAGTCAGAGGAAGCTTTGAGTAAAAATAATGATGTTGATATTGGAAATAGTTATTATGTAATGACCATGATTTTTTAACCCTCCAAACAACCTATTGCTGCAGGTGCTATTCTTTTTGTTCCCAATTTGCAGATATGGAAACTGAATCCAAAGATACTGAGTAAATAGCCCAAGGCTATGTTTGCCCAGGAGCCAGAATTTGAACCCAGTAACCTAGTTATGGAGACTGTATCATTGATCACAGTGCTAAACTGACAAGAAATAAGGGGTACGGATCAATTCACCACATAGTATTGGGGTGCCCAAAAAGTTCATTTGGGTTTTTCTGCAGCATCTTGTGGAAAACATCTTTATTGAAGTTATCTCTGCCTCCTTTTCACCTATTTCTTTCAAGGTGATTTACCCTAGCATATCAGTCTTGGGGAAGAAAATCCTTCTTCACAGAGCAAGAATGGAAGGGCAGAAATAATTATGCTTAAGAGGGGCCTGTAGATAAGCAGTGCTTTGTCTTGTAAATATCTTTTTATCTAATTTAAAATATTTCAAAGCAAACCAGTTAAAAATCTCTATGTGCTTCACATGGAAGTAGTTTTGCTTGTTTCGAGGTCAAAAATGTACTGGAAAACTATCTTCTAAGAGATGTTGTGGTAAAATGAGAGTGAGCACAGGCCTTGTTGCTGAGGACTCACAGGTTGTGGAGAGTCTAACTTACTTGAACTTCCATTTTCTTATATCTGAAATGAAAATAATAACATAGTCACTCCATGGTTGATGGAAACAGCAGATATAAAAAGTGTCAAGTGTACAACTTTAATGCCTGGAAAACAGTAGATGCAATGAATGGTGGTCATAGTTATTAAATCAAGTATTGTCTTATTAAGCACCTACTATGTGTTAGTCAGGGCTTTCCAAGTGCTCAGTGATAAAGAATCTGCCTGCCAACGCAGGAAACACAGGTTTGGTCCTTGGATTGGGAAGATCCCCTGGAGAAGGAAAGGGCAATCCATTCCCGTATTCTTGCTTGGGAAATCCCATGGATGGAGGAGCCTGGTGGGCTGTAGTCCATGGGGTTACAAAAGGGTGAGACACAACTTAGTGACCAAACAACAATGATGTGTTAATGATTATTCTAGATGCTGAACCATAGGATAGCAAACAGACAATCTCTGCATTCTAGAAGCTTATGATGTTGGGGGGTGGGGAATATTGACAAAGAGGCAATCCCTACAGTGTAAAAAAGGCCTTGAGGTGATAAAAACACAGTGCTATAGGAATATATATTAGTAGAAGGGTCACTGAACCTAGAATTAGGAAATCAGAGAGGTCTTACTGGGGAAAATATCTTTAAGAGACCAAGCATAAGTAGAATTCTAGCAGTCAAAAGGTGAAAGTAAGAGCAGAGGATAATTCTTAGTAGAAGAATCAGTATATCTAAAGACCCAGTCAAAAAGTGGGCCAAAGAACTACACAGACATGTCTCCAAAGAAGACATACAAATGGCCCACAAACACATGAAAAGATGCTCAACATCACTCATTATCAGAGAAATGCAAATCAAAACCACAATGAGGTACCATTTCACACCAGTCAGAATGGCTGTGATCCAGAAGTCTACAAGCAATAAATACTGGAGAGGGTGTGGAGAAAAGGGAACCCTCTTACACTGTTGGTGGGAATGCAAACTAGTACAGCCACTATGGAGAACAGTGTGGAGATTCCTTGAAAAACTGGAAATAGAACTGCCTTATGATCCAGCAATCCCACTGCTGTGCATGCACACTGAGGAAACCAGAATCAAAAGAAACACATGTACCCCAATGTTCATCACAGCACTGTTTATAATAGCCAGGACATGGAAGCAACCTAGATGTCCATCAGCAGATGAATGGATAAGAAAGCTGTGGTACATATACACAATGGACTATTACTAAGCCATTAAAAAGAATACATTTGAATCAGTTCTAATGAGGTGGATGAAACTGGAGCCTATTATACAGAGTGAAATAAGCCACAAAGAAAAACACCAATACAGTATACTAACGCATATATATGGATTTTAGAAAGAAGATAATAATAACCCTGTATGTGAGACAGCAAAAGAGACACAGACGTATTGAACAGTCTTATGGACTCTGTGGGACAGGGTGAGGGTGGGATGATATGGGAGAATGGCATTGAAACATGTATAATATCATATAAGAAACGAATCACCAGTCCAGGTTTGATGCATGATACAGGATGCTCGGAGCTGGTGCACTGGGATGACCCAGAGGGATGGGATGGGTAGGGAGCTGGGAGAGGGGTTCAGGATGGGGAACACACGTACACTCATGGTGGATTCAAGTCAATGTATGGCAAAACCAATCAGTTCAGTTCAGTTCAGTTGCTCAGTTGTGTCTGACTCTTTGCGACCCCATGAATCGCAGCATGCCAGGCCTCCGTGTCCATCACCATCTCCCAGAGTTCACTCAAACTCACGTCCATCGACTAGGTGATGACATCCTCTTCCTCTGTCATTGCCTTTTCCTCCTTCCCCCAATCCCTCCCAGCATCAGAGTCTTTTCCAATGAGTCAACTCTTCACATGAGGTGGCCAAAGTACTGGAGTTTCAGCTTTAGCATCATTCCTTCCAAAGAACACCCAGGGCTGATCTCCTTTAGAATGGACTGGTTGGATCTCCTTGCAGTCCAAGGGACTCTCAAGAGTCTTCTCCAATGCCACAGTTCAGAAGCATCAATTCTTTGGTGCTCAGCTTTCTTCACAGTCCAACTCTCGCATCCATACATCACCACTGGAAAAATCAGAGCCTTGACTAAACGGACCTTTCTTGGCAAAGTAATGTCTCTGCTTTTGAGTATGCTATCTAGGTTGGTCATAACTTTTCTTCCAAGGAGTAAGCATCTTTTAATTTCATGGCTGCAATCACCATCTGCAGTGATTTTGGAGCCCCAAAAGATAAAGTCTGACACTGTTTCCACTGTTTCCCCAGTTTCCCCATCTATTTCCCATGAAGTGATAGGACCAGATGCCATGATCTTCGTTTTCTGAATGTTGATCTTTATGCCAACTTTTTCACTCTCCTCTTTCACTTTCATCAAGAGGCTTTTGAGTTCCTCTTCACTTTCTGCCATAAGGGTGGTGTCATCTGCATATCTGAGGTTATTGATATTTCTCCCGGTAATCTTGATTCCAGCTTGTGCTTCTTCCAGCCCAGCGTTTCTCGTGATGTACTCTGCATATAAATTAAATAAGAAGGGTGACAATATACAGCCTTGACTTGACCTGCTTCTTGAGAAACCTGTATGCAGGTCAGGAAGCAACAGTTAGAACTGGACATGGAACAACAGATTGGTTCCAAATAGAAAAAGGAGTACATCAAGGCAAAACCAATACAATATTGTAAAGTAAAATAATTAATTAATTAAAAATAAAAAATAAAAATAAATTCCTGGAGGTACAAACAAACACTCCATGTTCAGAAAACCAGAAAAAGAATAAAAAATCATAGTGGGGATTAAAGGTGATAGAGTAGTGGGGAAGCAAACTCTATGAATTGAAGAGAATGAATCCATGTTGACAACTGTGTATCATCAGCCAATACTTAAATCATAATGTATAGCAGATACTGAGTAGTTATTAAGTATAGGGAGTTATTTTTATGTTGCTATTTTTCTGAGATAACCAGTACCTTTCTACCAAGATATTCTTTGGAAAGAAACGTGTGTGTCACATATAAGCACTTCTGAGTTTTCCCTATAAGCTCATATTGCATATGAAAATCTCCCAAGTGGTATATATGTCACAAAATCTTTAAAGTTAGAATTATAACATGGGATTAGTATTTACTTCCAACAAATTGAATGGCTTCTCTAAACTAAAGCATTCTAGTTTTCCCGTGGGGGTGTCAATTTCATTTCCTTTAATTAAGAGTGTCTGTGAAAAGAATCCAAGATCCTGTCTGGATGAACCAAGGGGAGCTATGTGATCAGAGACTGGAGCACAGAAACACACACATGAACTCTTTCCAAAGCAACTGTTTGAAGTGGTCCAAAAGCATCCACAAGCTGCAACTTTGATCAAAGAAAAATAAGGGATAATCCTCACGTCAAACTGAATTCTCCATGGGTATTTGTGGCAATTTGACTGAAAATTGTATACTGTCAAATCCCCATGGTGTATGTTTGAGGTTTGAAAAGACATGAATAATCGAGGATGATGGAAATTTGTGAAGTCCAAAGTATTTATTGACAGGACTTATTTTACTTTTCCCAAGCCAGAGAGATAAAAAGATTTTCTCTGTTTTTCTTTAAATACTTGGTCCATTCCAAAGAGAATAGCTGGATAATCTCCAGACAGGCAGAAATACTGACTTACCATAAATGCATAAATGTGGGACAACAATGTGGTCCCAACTACTGGCTTTGTGAGTGGTTAGAATATCTGGACATTACTATCCATTTGAAGATTTTTCCGTGTGGTCTTTTGTAGTAATTGACTCCCCATGTCCTGTCTTCCCTGATCTACATCTGTTCTAAGAGAGTATATAAAGGATTAACTAAAACTTGTGCCCTACAAGACTATCAAATGGGAGTTTTTAAGTCCAGTCTGTTGCTTGTATGTTGAGCCATTCCTTTCAAGCCTGAGTTTACATTTAGCTAAACAGGCAGATCTGACCATGCACAGTGGAAGTGTCAGTTGTATGCATAGAAGCATTGCCCAGCAGTGAAACAAAGGTGTCAAAGAGAGAACCGAGGACAGTCCAGTTTTGGGGACCCTCAGCAGAGTAAATGGAGTGACTAATGGCCAGACATAAGCCTTGATCAGGTTGCACTCTGATATGGCTGTGCTTGGGAGGCAGTCAGACAAACCGGAGGTTGGAATTCAGCTTTGCCTCTTAAAAAGCTGTACAGCCTTAGGCAAGCTGGTTACTTAGTCTAAGCTGTGGTCGCTTCACCTTTGAAACTGGGAGAATGGTACCTAATTTCAGACTTATTTGAGAATTCAATAAGATAGCATGTAAAATGCTTAGCATGGTTGTTTTCGTCACATGTAGTTTATTATTATTATTGTTATATTGTTATTAATAATAATATTAGTGGGCGAGACCATAATTATCACATCACTTGATGTCTCTTCCTATTCACTTAGTTTGTTTAATTTGCTTTAAAGTTACCTAACTGCTTAACTCATGACATAGACAGTCCCAGTTTATTGTTGCGTGTGTGCTAAGTTGCTTCAGTTATGTCCGACTCTTTCCAATCCTAGGGACTGTAGCCTGCTAGGCTCCTCTGTCCATGGGATTCTCCAGGCAAGAATACTGGAGTGGGTTGCCATGCCCTTCTCCAGGGGGTCATCCTGACCCGGAGATCAAACTCTGAATTTCCTGCATCTCTTGCTTTAGCTGGCCAGTTCTTTACCACTATTGCCAGCTGGGAAGCCCAGTTTATAGGCAGGAAGCATATGTAGATATAGTTTTAGATATAGATAAAGATATAGATATGCATATATATTATATAAGGATGTAATGATCAAATAGAATAGATAAATAAATTAGAATACAATTGAATACAGATATGTAAATAAGACTTAGGATATCATAAACAGTGGAGTAATTAACTTTCTCTAGTGAAAGAATAAAAGGAGTCCCAAGGTGTAACAATCACAAACTCAGGTCTGTATCTATGGCCTTTTAATTGCATGTTAGATATAGTTTAAAATAATCTTTTTTTTTCTCTTCTGCCATTTCAAACACAGTTAACCAAATGTGAAAATTCTTACATGTAGTTGAGTTATTAATTTAAATCAGACCTTTTCCTGATGGCATAAAGGAGAGAAAAAAGAAACGAAAAAAATTAGATTGTTTTGCTCCTGGACTTTTTTCTTTTTGATAGTCCTCATTATAGATTTTGAAAACAGTGGATTTGGGAAGACTGGTCATTTATTTTTCTCTTTTCTTGCACTAGATATAAATTTACCTTATTAACTTACTTTATTCATTACACCAAGTTCCATATACTCATTACTTGAGGTTTTAAAAAGGATTATAATAATGTGGACAAAGGATTATCTAACAGTAGCATTCTATAGCAAAGCGATCAAGTTAAATACTTAGGGAACTGAAAAAGTCTAATGGCCTGGCTGCTACATTAAAAATGTATGGTTTACTTCCATCTGATGAAGACATTTCCCTAAATTATAATGTTAATTTAACCCAGTAATATAGTTATCCCACGCTATAAATATATGAGTAGTTTGATTGATTTGGTTGATTTCTTTGTCTTAATTTTGTTTGTGAGGTTGCATACATTTCACAGTATCTTCTTAAGATGGAATGATGAGAACAATAAGGCAGAAATGCCCAAGTTTCATGAAACATCTTGGAAACTAGTTTCCTGTAAGTGATACCAATAAGCTTAAATACCTGTGGGTGTTTGCAATGCCTTTAATGAAAAGATCATCATACTTGGTAACTAGAAAGACTCAGCATAGCTCCTTGTATATTGTTATCTTAACTAAATCATAGTAGCAGGTATTGAATGCCTGCTGCTGCTGCTGCTAAGTTGCTTTAGTTGTGTCTGACTCTGTGAGACCCCATGGACTGTAGCCCACCAGGTTCCTCTATCCCCGGGATTCTCCAGGCAAGAACACTGGACTGGGTTGCCATTTCCTTCTCCAATGCATGCATGCATGCTAAGTCACTTCAGTTGTGTGCGACTCTGTGCGACCTATGGACAGCAGCCCACCAGCCTCCTCTGTCCACAGGATTCTCTAGGGAAGAAGACTGGAGTGGGTTGCCATTTACTTCTCCAATTGAATGCTTAAATTATAATAATACATTTTCTGAGAACCATGAAGAATATAAATGAATAAGGGAACAGATTTCTCTTCTTTAAGACATTTTACATTTCAGTCAAAAGGAATATCTTCCCTCTAGGCACTGTTAGAAAACAGTCTGCAATCTTGTGTTAGAATTTTAAGTTCAAGGTCATACTCATTTCTGAAACACTATTATAGAGTGCTTCCCAGGTGGCCTAGTTGGTAAAGAATCTGCCTGCCAATGCAGGAGACTCAGGTTCAATCCCTAGGTCAGAAAGACCCCCTGGAGTAGGAAATGGCAACCCACTCCAGTGTTCTTGCCTGGGAAGTTCCCTGGACAGAGGAACCTGGCAGGCTACTGTCCGTGGGTTCCCAAAGAGTCAAACACCACTGAGCAACTGAGCACACACACATTGTAGAGTGAAGTAGATGAGGGTGATTTCAGAGAGGAGGACTTTGGAGACAGAATAGGATGTAGGTAGGCATGTATACAAGAAAAGGGCCCTCAGACAGTGACACAGTATGCTGCTGCTGCTGCTAAGTCGCTTCAGTCGTGTCCAACTCTGTGCGACCCTATAGATGGCAGCCCACCAGGCTCCCCCATCCCTGGGATTCTCCAGGCAAGAACACTGGAGTGGGTTGCCATTTCCTTCTCCAATGCATGAAAGTGAAAAGTCAAAGTGAAGTCGCTCAGTCGTGCCCAACTCTTAGCGACCCCATGGACTGCAGCCTACCAGGCTCCTCTGTCCATGGGATTTTCTAGGCAAGAGTACTGGAGTGGTGTGCCATTGCCTTCTCCATGACACAGTGTGGACAGAAACAAAGAGTTAAGAAATAACATGCTAAAAACTATTATTTTAATGGGACTTCATGAGATAGCATATATTTTATTTTAGAAAATGTAGAATAAGGCTCAACTCATTATTACCTGCTTTAAACTCTACCAGTGGAAACTTTGTCCAGAGATGATCATTCATATCATTAATTAGTAAGATTTATAGTTCCTTGTGATTAGAGTCTATGGAGATATCCTTATTTCTGCTGTCCCATGACCCTGAATATTATGGTCACATAATGGGCTTTTGACAAAAATTCATTCATCAGACTAGAAATGATCATTCTTACTTACATGTTGTTTACAAAGCAACAGTGTAAAATTTTATTAAGCTAAATAGTTCATGTATATTTTTTCAGACAAATGAACTATTTAGCTTAACATAGGAATAGAAATCTTTCATAGGTTTTGACTGTTGGTGGTTTCATGTTTTATTGAAAGCATTTAACTATATTTCAGCAAGGAAAACATAAAAGAAGGTTAAAAGGAACAGTCTTTTAGATAGCTAGGTAGCTAGTGTTTGACAGCATAAATTGAATCTGTCCCTTATCTTATAAAGGCAGAATACACTGAGAATGAATGAAGAAAATTGGACTTCTAAAATGATAAAATATTCAATAACTCTACTGGAACAAAATCTTGTTTTTCATAACTTGATTTCTAATCAAATTTATGTTATGTGAAAAAAATAATACTGCCTAGAAAACACTTCAGTCTCCTGCTTCATTTTAAAACATGACAAAAACAATAGCACTGTAACAATTGGAACCACTAATTGGGTTTCTGCACTGTGCCCACTTTTGTTCTAAGTGCTTTGCCTGTTTCCTTGCATATCGTGACAGTGCCTTGGTTTCACAGGCAATGAAAGTGAGTCTGACAAAGATCAACAAATGCCCAAGGTTCTCAGCAAGTACAGAACAGCTCTGCTTGAACTCCAAGGTCTCTCTGATCTGAAAGCTCGTGTGTATTCCCTATGTTAGTATTTCCCAAACTGTCATTATTTATCAGGCTTCCCTAGTGGCTTAGACAACAGTGAGTCCGCCTGCAATGCAGGAGACTTGAGTTCAGTCCCTCAGGTGGGGAGATCTCCTGGAGGAGAGCATGGCAATCTACTCCAGGATTCTTGCCTGGAGAATTCCATGGAAAGGTAAGCCTAGTGGGCTACAGTCCATGGGGTCACAAAAAGTCAGATAAGACTGACTGACTAACACAGCAGACTGACTTTTAAAATATCTGAATACTATCTGGACTCTTTTTATTGTGATACAATGCATATGACATAGAATTTACCATTTTAACCTTTCTAAAGTATTCAATTCAATGACATAAATATACCACATCATTATGCAACCATCACCATCCATCTCTAGGACTTTTTCATCATCCCAGACTGAAACTTGATACCTGTTAAGCACTAACTACCCATTGCTTCCTACCCTTCATCCCTGGAGAACACTTTTTAATTTCTGTCCCTATGAATTCAACTGACTTAGGTAACTCATATATGCGGGATCACATAATATGATTTGTATTCTGTGACTGGCTTATTTCACTTAGCACAATGTTTTCAAGACTTATCCATGTGGTAACCTGTACTAAAATTTTACTCTTTCCCCCTCTACCTTTGTTAAGGCATATTTCTGTTGAACTGTCTTATACATATTTGTTGTTTTTCAGTCTCTCAGTTGTGTCCGACTCTATGACCCCATGGACTGTAGCACACTGGGTTTCCCTGTCCTTCACCATCTTCTGAATGATGCCATCCAACCAGCTCATCCTCTATCTTCCCCGTCTCCTCCTGTCTTCTATCGTTCCTGGCATCAGGGTATTTTCTAATGAGTCAGCTTTTCCAATCAGGTGGTCAAAGTTTTGGAGCTTCGGCTTCAGCGTCAGTCTTTCCAATGAATATTCAGGACTGATTTCCTTTAGGATTGACTGGTTTGATCTCCTTACAGTTCAAGGACTCTCAAGAGTCTTCTCCAACACCATAGTTCAAAAGCATCAATTCTTAAACATTCAGCCTTCTTTATGGTCCAACTCTCACATCCATACATGGCAAAACCATAGCCTTGACTATACAGACCTTTGTCGGAAAAGCTATGTCTCTGCTTTTTATTTTTTTTTAATTTTTTTAATTTTTTAACTTTACAATATTGTATTGGTTTTGCCATATATCAACATGAATCTGCCACAGGTATACACATGTTCCCCATCCTGAACCTTCCTCCCTCCTCCCTCCCGTACCATCCCTCTGGGTCATCCCAGTGCACCAGCCCCAAACTTCCTCTATCCTGCATCGAACCTAGACTGGTGATTCATTTCTTATATGATATTATACATGTTTCAATGCCATTCTCCCAAATCATCCCACCCTCTCCCTCTCCCACAGAGTCCAAAAAACTGTTCTATACATCTGTGTCTCTTTTGCTGTCTCGCATACAGGGTTATCGTTACCATCTTTATAAATTCCATATATATGCATTAGTATACTGCATTGGTGTTTTTCTTTCTGGCTTACTTCACTCTGTATAATAGGCTCCAGTTTCATCCACCTCATTAGAACTGATTCAAATGTATATTTTTAATGGCTGAATAATACTCCATTGTGTATATGTACCATGGCTTTCTTATCCATTCATCTGCTGATGGACATCTAGGTTGCTTCCATGTCCTGGCTATTATAAACAGTGCTGCGATGAACATTGGGGTACATGTGTTTCTTTCGATTCTGGTTTCCTCAGTGTGTATGCCCAGCGGTGGGATTGCTGGGTCATATGGCAGTTCTATTTCCAGTTTTTTAAGGAATCTCCACACTGTTCTCCATAGTGGCTGTACTAGTTTGCATTCCCACCAACAGTGTAAGAGGGTTCCCTTTTCTCCACACGCTCTCCAGCATTTATTGCTTGTAGACTTTTGGATCGCAGCCATTCTGACTGGCATGAAATGGTACCTCATTGTGGTTTTGATTTACATTTCTCTGATAATGAGTGATGTTGAGCATCTTTTCATGTGTTTGTTAGCCATCTGTATGTCTTCTTTGGAGAAATGTCTATTTAGTTCTTTGGCCCATTTTTTGATTGGGGCATTTATTTTTCTGGAATTGAGCTGTAGGAGTTGCTTGTATATTTTTGAGATTAGATGTCTCTGCTTTTTAATATGCTGTCTAGATTTGTCATAGCTTTTCTTCCAGGGAGCAAGCATCTTTTAATTTCATGGATGCAGTCACCATCTGCAGTGATTTTGGAGCCCAAGAAAATAAAGTCTGTCACTGTTTCCATTGTTTTCCCATCTATTTGCCAAGAAGTTATGGGACCAGATGCTATGATCTTCATTTTTTGAATGCTGAGTTTTAAGCCAGCTTTTTCATTCTCTTCTTTCACTTTCATCAAGGGCTCTTTAGTTCCTCTTTGCTTTCTGCCACAAGAATGATGTCATCTGAATATATGAGGTTATTTCTACATTTCTATATTTCTACAAGAAATCTTAATTCCAGCTTGTGCTTCATCCAACCTAGAAATTCACATAATGTACTCTACATAGAGGTTAAATAAGCAGGGTGACAATATACAGCCTTGATGTACTCCTTTCCCAATTTGCAACCAGTCTATTGTTCCACGTCCAGTTCTAACTGTTGCTTCTTGACCTGCATACAGACTTCTCAGAAGGCAGGTTAGGTGGTCTGGTATTCCCATCTCTTGAAGAATTTTCCCCAGTTTAATTTGATCCACACAGTCAAAGGCTTTACCATAGTCAATGTTCAAGCAGAAGTAGATGTTTTTCTGGAATTCTCTTGCTTTCTCTGTGATCCGAGGGATGCTGGCAATTTGATCTCTGGTTCCTCTGTCTTTCTAAATTCAGCTTCAATATTTGGAATTGTTTGGTCCATGTACTGTTGAAGCCTAGCTTGGAGAATTTTGAGCATTACCTTGCTAGTATGTGAAATAAGTGCAATTGTGCAGTAGTTTGAGCATTTTTTGGCAGTGCCTTTCTTTGGGATTGAAATGAAAAAACTTTTCCAGTCCTGTACCACGGCTGAGTTTTCCAAATTTTCTGGCATATTGAGTGTAGCGCTTTCACAGCATCATCTTTTAGGATTTGAAATAGCTAACCTGGAATGCCATCACCTCAGCTAGCTTTGTTCATAGTGATACTTCCTAAGGCCCACTTGTCTGTCTCTAGGTGAGTGATTGCACCATCATGGTTTTTGGGTCTTTAAGATATTTTGTGTAGTTCTGTGTGTTCTTGCTACCTCTTCTTAATATCTTTGGCTTCTGTCAGGTACATTTCTGTCCTTTACTGTCCCCATATTTGCAAGAAATATCCCCTTGGTGTCTCTAATTTTCTTGAAGAGATCTCTTTCCCATTCTGTTGTTTTTCTCTATTTCTTTGCATTGATCACTTAGGAGACTTTCTTATCTCTCCTTGCTATTCTTTTGAACTCTGCATTCAAATAAGTATATCTTTCCTTTTCTCCTTTGCCTTTCACTTCTCTTTTATTTCCAGCTATTTGTAAAGCCTTCCAAGACAACCATTTTGCCTTTTTGCTTTTCTTTTTCTTGGGTATGGTTTTGATCACTTCCTCCTATACAATATTAGGAACCTCCATCCATAGTTCTTCAGGCACTCTGTCTATCAGATCTAATCTCTTGAACCTGTTTGTCACTTCCACCGTACAATCTTCAGTTATTTGATTTAGATCATACCTAAATAGCCTTGTGGTCTTCCCTACTTTCTTCAATTTAGTTTGAATTTTGCAATCAGGAGTTCATGATCGGAGCCACAGTCAGCTCCCAGTCTTGTTTTTGCTGACTGTATAGAGCTTCTCCATTTTCAGCTGCAAAGAATATCAATCTGATTTTGATATTGACCATCCAGGGATATGCATGTGTATAGTCATCTCTTGTATTGTTGGAAGAGACATCAGATGGATCTGACAAATTCCAAAGGGTAATAGGGATTGGGGTGGGGGATAAGTCTTCTTATTTATGTGTCCAGAAGGAGAGGATGACGGATGGAATGTTCATTATTCGTTTCTACAAAAACAAGAGACCAAGATTACTTTATAGATTCAACAAAAGTACTCATATCACTATTCTAAATAATTTTAACTACCTAAAATCACCTCTGCTGTCACCACAAGTGTGCAAGCTGTCTTTAGTAAAATATCATTTTATGCTTGAGAAAACAAGTCCACTCTATTGTACTAGATTTCATTCTAGTTACCTCTAACTAAACAGAGTATTTTCAATAATTGATAAAAGAATTATGAAACTTGAATGAAGACGAATTATTCATCAGAAGGCATAATTGGTTCATAAATTTACACATAATTTATTGCTGGTTAAGTACAGATCTTAAGAACTCTGAAAATGCAGTAGTGAACAAGATATAAATGGGTCATACTTTCAAGGAACATAAATGTTTAGAAAGAAACACAGATGTTAACATCAGAACTGCCACATGCAGTGATGACTATAAAGGACCTTTTAGGACATATAACCAGATGCCCCT